>NC_062570.1:85740000-86040000 GCF_022837055.1 Prionailurus viverrinus
TTTGAGGCCCTGGTTCCAGAGGCAGTGTCAGCAGGTCTCATTTCACAAGCAGACCAGAACATACCTACTTAAAACTTGCCACATTTGGACCAGAGATCAAACAGTGCCCAAAACAGGCAAAGAGAGCCTCTGAAGATAACTGACCTGAAAGATAAAGTCGCCAGGACAAAACAGCAGAGTGCATGTAGCACACAGTAGTGATACTCTCTATAGTGCCAAGCCCTGAGGAACAGGAGATACTACACCACAGGGCACTGTAAGATCTCTTCTTCATAAGGCAATTACCCAGCAGAAGAGGAGATATAGCTGGCTTTCCTAACACACAGAAGTAGGCACAAAGACTTAGACAAAATGAGAAGACAGAGGGATTTGTCCCATATGAAAGAACACGACAAGGCCACAGCCAGAGACATAAGTGAAACATATACAAATAACATGACTGATAGGAAATTTAATGCAATGATCATAAAGATACTCACTGGACTTGAGAAAAGAGTGGAAGACATCAGTGAGACCCTTAAACAGACATAAGGAAAAACATAGCAGAGATAAAGCGTTCAATAAACCAAGAGAGAAATATACTTGATGGAATAAATAGCAGAATGGAAGAAGCAGAGGAATGAAATAATGACCTAGAAGACAGAGTAATGGAAGATAATCAAACTGAACAAAAGAGAGAAAGAAGAATTATGCAAAATGAGAAGAGAATTAGGGAACTCTGTGACTCCATCAAACTTAATAAAATTCGTATAGGAGTCCCAGAAGAAAAAGAGAGAGAAAAGAGGGAAGAAACTTATTTAAAGAGATAGTAGCTAAAAACTTCCTCAATCTAGGGAAGGGAACAGATATCCCGATCCAGGAGGCACAGACAACCCCCAACAAAATCAACAAAAGCAGATCCATAACAAGACATATTATAATTAAAATGGCAAAATATAGTGATAAAGAAAAAATTTTTTAATTTGTTTTAAAGGGTGCCTGAGTGGCTCAGTCAGTTAAGCATGTGACTTCAGCTCAGGTCGTGATTTCATAGTTGATGAGTTCGAGCCTCACGTTGGGCTCTGTGCTGACAGCTCAGAGCCTGGAGCCTGCTTGGGATTCTGTGTCTCCCTCTCTCTCTACCCCTCTCCCTCATTCTCTCTCTCTCTGTCTCTCTCAAGAATAAATAAACACACAAAAAAAAGAAAGAAAGACATTTTAAAGCAAGTGAAAAGAAGGGAAACTCCTTAAGGATATCAGGGGATTCTTCAGCAGAAATTTTCCAAGCCAGAAGGGAGTGGCACGATGTAGTTAAAGTACAGAATAGGAAAAATCTGCAGCCAAGAATACCCTGTCCACAAAGGCTATCATTCAGAATAGAAGGAGAGATAAAGAGTTTCCCAGACAAACAAAAACTAAAAGAGTTCATGACCACTAAACCAGCTCTGCAAGAAATATTAAAGGGCACTCTTTGAGTGAAAAGACCAAAAGTGACAGCATTAAGGTAGGAAACAAAAAAGCAGTAAAAATTAATATTTTTGTAAAATATCAGTCAAGGAACTCGCAAAATAAAAGGATGTAAAAGATGACACAATATACCTAAAACAAGGTGATGAGAGGAGTAAGAACGGATTCAAAGTTAAATGACCACCAGCCTAATATAGACTGCTATATGCAGAAGATGTTATATACAAACCTAATGCTAACCACAAGTCAAAAACAACTAATAAATATGCAAAGAATAAAGAGAAAGAGGAGCACATGCCTGGCTCAGTCTGTAGAGCATGCAAATCTTGATCTCCTTGTGAGTTTCAGCCCCATATTGGGTGTAAAGATTACTTAAAAATAAAATCTGTAAAAATAGATAGATGATAGATAGATAGATGATAGATAGATAGATAGAGATACATAGATATCCAAATATATCACTAAAGAAAACCAGTCAATCATGAAAGACAGAAAGACAAGATCAGAGAAAATCTTCAGAAACAACTACAAAACAGGTATTAAAGTGGCAATAAATACTTATCGATAATTACTTTGAATGTAAATGGACCAAATGCTCCAATCAAAAGACAAAAGGTAATATAATGGAAAAACAACAACAATAACAAGACCATCTATATGCTGCTTACAAGATACTCATTTTAGACCTAAAGACACCTGCAGACTGAAAGTAAGGGGATAGAGAAATATTTATTGGGCAAATGGATGTCAAAAGAAAGCTGTATAGCAATACTTACATCAGACAAAATAGATATTAAAACATGACTGTAATAAGAGACAAAGAAGGACACTATATAATAATAAATGGGACAATCCAACAAGAAGAAATAACGATTGTAAATATTTATGCAACCAACCTGGGAGTGCCCAAATACACAAAACAGTTAATAACATACATAAAGGATCTAACTGATAATAATGCAATTATAGTAGGGGACTTTAATACCCCACTTACATCAATAGATCATCTTAACATAAAATCAACAAGAAAATAATGGTTTTGAATGACACAGTGGACCAGATGAATTTAACAGATATATTCAGAATATTCCATCCTAAAACAGCAGAATACACTCTCTTTTCAAGCACACATGGGTTATTCTCTAGAATAGATCACATATAAGGTCACAAAACAAGCCTCAAGAAATTAAAAAAGATTGAATTCCTACTATGCCTCTTTTCTGACTACAATGCTATGAAAGTAGAAATCAGCCACAAGAAAAAATCTGTAAAGACCACAAATACAAGGAAATTAATTAACATACTACTAAATAATGAATGTCAATCAGGAAATCCAAGAACAAATAAAAAAATATGTGGAAACAAATGAAAATGAAAACACAACAGTCCAAAACATTTGGTATGCAGCAAAAGTCGTTCTAAGAGGGAAGTTTATAGCAATACAGACTTCTCGCAAAAAAAAACAAGAAAAATTTCAAATGAACAATCTAACCTTACACCAAAAGGAGCTAGGAAAGGAACAACAAACAAAACCTTAAAACCAACAGAAGGAAGAAATAAAGATTAGCTCAGAAACAAATGATATAGAAAAAAACAACAACAAAGAAACAAACAAACAAAAAAAAAACCCACAATAGAACAGATCAATGAAACCAGGAACAGTTCTTAGAAAAAAATTAATAAAATTTATAACCCCTTAGCCAGACTTATCAAGAAAAAAAAGAGAGAGGATTCAAATATGATAACAAATGAGTCAGGAGAAATAACAACCGACACCACAGAAATACAAACAATTATAAGTAAATATTATGATAAACTATATACCGACAAATTGGGCAACCTAGAAGAAATGGATAAATTCTAGGAAACATATAACCTACCAAAACTGCAACAGGAAGAAATAAAATATTTGAACAATTGTCAGAAAAAAAAAATTTGAATCAGTAATCAAAAAACTCCCAACAAACAAAAGTCATGCACCAGATTGCATCACAGGCAAATTCTACCAAACATTTAAAGAAGAATTAATACCTATCTTCTAAAACTATTCCAAAAAACAGAAAGGGAAGGAAAACTTCCAAATTCATTCTATGAGGTAAGAACTACCCTGAAACTACAACTAGATCGATGCAACACACAAAAAAAGCGAACTACAGGCCAATATATTTGATGACCAGAGACACAAAAATCCTCAAAAAAATACTAGCAAACCAAATCCAACAATACATTAAAAAAAATCATTCACCATGATCAAATGGGATTAATTCCTGGGCTGCAAGAGTGGTTTAATAATCACAAATCAATCAGTGTAATACATCACATCAATAAGAGAAAGGACAAGAGCCATATGATCATATAAATAGATGCAGAAAAAGCACTTGACAGTACAACAACATTCATGATAAAAATCCTGAACAAAGTAGGTTTAGAGGGAACATACCTCAACATAATAAAGGCCATATGTAAAAAATCCACAGCTAACATTATCCTTCATGAGAAAAAACAGAGCTTTTCACCTAAGGTCAGGAACAAGACAAGGATGTCCACTCAAATCACTTTTATTCAACAGAGTGCTGGAAGTCTTAGCCACAGCAATCAGACAACAAAAAAGAAATAAAAAGCATCCAAATTGGTAAGGAAGAAGTAAATCTTTCACTATTTGCAGATGACATGATACTATACATGGAAAACCCAAAAGACTCCACCAAAACCTGCTAGAACTGATAAACAAATTCAGTAAAGTTGCAGGGTACAAAATCAGTATACAGAAATCTGTTGCATTTCTTTTTTTTATTTATTTTTATTTTTTTAATGTTTTTATTTATTTTTGACAGAGAGAGAGAGAGAGACAGAACATGAGTAGGGGCGGGGCAGAGAGAGAGGGAGATAGAATCCGAAGCAGGCTCCCAGCTCTGAGCTGTCAGCACAGAGGCCATTGTGGGGCTAGAACTCATGAACCACAAGATCATGACCTGAGCTGAAGTCTGACACTTTACCAACTGAGCCACCCAGGCATCCTTGTTGCATTTCTATACAGCAATAATGAAACAGTAGAAGGAGAAATTAAGAAAACAATCCCATTTACAATTGCACAAAAAATTAGATATGTAAGAATAAACCTAACCAAAGAGGTGACCTGTACTCCGAAAATTATGAAACACTGATGAAAGAAATTGAAGATGACACAAAGAAATGGAAAGACATTCATGCTCATGGATTGGAAGAACAAATATTGTTTAAATGCTCATGGTACCCAAAAAAATCTACAGATTCAATGCAATCTCTAATAAATACCAACAACATTTTTTATAGAACTAGAACAAACAATCCTAAAATTTCTGTGGAACCACAAAAGACTCCCAAATAGCCAAAGCAATTTTCTTGAAAAAGAAATTCAAAGCTGAAAGCATCATAATTCCAGACTTCAAAGCTGTAGTAATCAAAACAGTATGGTACTAAACAAAAATAGACACATAGATCAACGGAACAGAATAGGAAACCAGGAAATAAACCTACAATTATATAGACAGTCAATTAAACTTTGACACAGGAGGCAGGAATATCCAATGGAAAACAAAACAAAACAAAACAACAACAACAAAAAGTCTCTTCAACGAATGGTGTTGAGAAAATTGGATAGCAACATGCAAAAGAATGAAACTGGACCACTTTCATACACCATGCACAAAAATAAATTCAAAGTGGATGAAAGGCCTAAATGTGAGACCTGAAACCATAAAAGTCCTAGAGGAGAGCACAGGCAGTAACTTCTCTGACTTTGGACAGAGCAACTTTTTCCTAGATAGGTGCCCTGAGGCAAAGGAAACAAAAACAAAAATAAACTACTGGGACTACATCAAAATAAAAAGCTTTTACACAGTGAAGGAAACAATCAACAAAGCTAAAAGGCAACCTATGGGATGGAAGAAGATATTTGCATATGACATAGCCAATAAAGGGTTGGTATCCAAAGTATATGAAGAACTTATCAAACTCAATGTCCAAAAAACAATCTTTTTAACAATGGGCAGAAATGAGTGATTCAGTCAGTTTAGTGACCAACTCTTGATTTAGGCTCAGGTCATGATCTCACGGTTTGTGGGTTCAAGCCCTACATCAGGCTCTGTTTGGGATTCTCTTTCTCCCTCTATCTCTCTGCTCCTCCCTCCTTCTCTCTCTCTCTCTCGAAATAAATAAATAAACTTTTTACAAAATAGGCAGAAGACATGAATAGACATTTCTTCAAAGGCAACATCCAGATGGCCAACATGCACATGGAAAGATGCTCATCATCACTTACCATCAAGGTAATGCAGATCAAAGCTACAATGAGATATCATCTCACACCTGTCAGAATGGCTAAAATCAACAACACAAGAAACAACAGGTATTGGCAAGGATGTGGAAAAAAAGGAACCCTCTTGCACTGTTGGTGGGAATGGACACTGGTATAGCCATTCTGGAAAACAGTATGGAGGTTCCTCAAAAAGTTAAAAATATAACTACTCTATGATCCAGCAATTGCACTACTGGATATT
Source organism: Prionailurus viverrinus (assembly GCF_022837055.1). Lineage (NCBI taxonomy): Eukaryota > Metazoa > Chordata > Mammalia > Carnivora > Felidae > Prionailurus > Prionailurus viverrinus. The sequence goes on from NC_062570.1 coordinate 85,745,985, forward strand.
TACCCAAAGAACACAAAAACACTACTTCAATGGGACACCCCTAGATTTATAGCAGCATTATTTACAATAGCCAATATATGGAAACAGCCCAAATGTCTATCAATTGATGAATGGATAAAGAACATAGGGTATATATATATATATATATATATATATATATATATATATATAATCATATATATGTATATTATTCAGCCACGAAAAAGAACAAAATCTTCCCATTTGCAATGACGTGGATGGAGCTATTGAGTATAATGCTAAGCAAAGTAAGTCAGTCACAGAAAGAAAAATAACACCTGATTTCATTCATATGTGGAATTTAAGAAACAAAACAAATGATCATAAGGGGAAAAGAAAGTGAGAGAGAGAGAGAGAAAGAGAGAGAGAGAGAAACCAAAAAACAAACTCTTAACTATAGAGAACAAACTGATGGTTACCAGAGAGAAAGTGGATGGAGTGATGGGTGAAATAGGTGATGAGGATTAAATTAAGGAGTGCACTTGTGATGAGCACCAAGTGATGTATGGAGTTTTTGAATCACTAAATTTCTACACCTGAATCTAATATTACACTGTATGTTAATTATCTGGAATTTAAATAAAAATTTTAAAAAGTAAAACAAACAAAAGAACAAAGCAAAATCCTCAGAAAAAGACCTTCGTGAAATGGAGATGACTGATCTACCTGATTAAGAGTCATAAAATGCTCACCAAACTAGGGAAAAGAATGGATGAACAGAGTGACAACTTCAAAACAAGGAGACAGATACAGGAATGCTGATTCATAGGGGTACATGTACCTCAATGTTTACAGCAGCACTGTCAACAATAGCTAAATTTTGGAAAGACCCCAAATGTCCATCAACTGATGAATGGATAAAGAAGATGTGGTATGTATACATGATGGAATACTACTTGGCAATGAAAAAGAATGAAATCTTGCCATTTGCAACAATGTGGATGGAACTGGAGGGTATTGTGCTAAGTGACATAAGTCAAAGAAAGACAGATATCATATGTTTTCACTTATATGTGGGAGTTGAGAAGCTTAACAGAAGGCCTTGGGGGAAAGGAAAGAAAAACATATATATAGTTACAAACAAAGAGGGAGGCACAGAGAACAAACTGAGGGTGGAAAGGGGGGCAGGGGCAGGGAAAATGGGTGATGCGCATTGAGGAGGGCACTTGTTGGGATGTGCACCGGGTGTTTTATGTAAGTGATGAATCACAGGAATCTACTCCTGAAGCCAAGAGCACACTGGATACACTGTAGGTTGGCTAACTTGACAATAAATTATATTAAATATTTTTTTAAAAAGAACTACATAAAGCAGGCTTGAAACCAAATGCTCTAAGAAATACCCTAAGTTTGCACAGTTGACTTTCAAACCTCAATAAATAAAAATAGGAGCATATTCCTTGCTTTTATATATCATGTAACTTTTTCTTTCCAAGTGCTTTACATAAAACAACAGTTAAATTTGCCTCTGGTAAGCTTGTAATCCTTATTGCAATTATCAGCTAAATCTGATTTGGTTGTGAGTGTTGAGGAGCAGACAGCGCATGTTAAATTGGGAATCCCATATTCATTGATTGTAATCTTAAGTATTCTCTCCCAATTCAAGACACCAACATTTCTCGCTTCCTCTAGGCAACATCTTTCTATTGATCCTAAACCACTGTATAAATTCTTTCCTCCACTGAATGCACTCTCTGCAAGCACCCAGAGTGGTGTGATTAAAATGCAATTCTCAATGTTTCTTCCATGGCTCAAAGTTATTTCATGGCATTAAGACATAGGTTTGTATCCTTAATTGGTCTTGAAAACCCAGGTGCCTCTGGAATTTTGCTCTTTTCATAACATTACATTCACACTGGCTTTCTTTCAAATTCTTCCAGGTATCAGCCATTTTAACTTAGGACTATTTTCAGGCTGTTTCCTTCACCTACAATGACTTTCCATCACTTCTACACCCAGCTAACTTCCTCCTAGAGAACAGAACCTGGACATAATATTACATTTTAGAATACCTTTCCTATGTGTCCTTGGGCAGCTTAGATTTCTTTATTTACTCATTTATAGCATGCTGTGATTTCCATCCTTTGCAGAAGTTATGGCAATAATGACTTGTATACTTATAGGTTAATGTCAATTCTGTCTTTAATTCTGTCTTCAATTCTATGTATCTCCAGTATCTATCATATACACTTGCTCCTAAAAGTTCATACGCATCTATTGAATGAATAAAGAAAAGATGAAATAAAATTAAAAAAAAAAACAGGGAGATAGAAAATATAAGAAAGTATAAACAGAAGTCAAGAGCTGAAGAATACAGTGACCAAACTGAAAAATACATTAGAGAGGTTTAACAGCAGACTGATGAAACAGAACAGTGAGGTGGAAGACCAAGCAATGGAACTCAATCAGATAGAACAGCAAAAAGAAAAAAGAATCTAAAAGAGTGAAGATAACTGAAGGATGTAAAGGACAACCAAGCAGAATAACATTTACATTGCTAGGAATTCCAGAAGGAGAAGAAAGAGAGAAAGAAGAAGAAAACATTTTTGAAGAAATAATTGGCTCTATTGGGGCACCTGGGTGGCTCAGTCAGTTAGGCATCCAACTTCAGCTCAGGTCCCGATCTTGTGGTTTGTGAGTTCAAGTCCCACATCGGGCTGCTGAAGCTCAGAGCCTGGAGCCTCCTTCAGATTCTGTGTCTCCCTCTCTCTGCCTCTCCCTTGCTCACTGACTCTCTCTCATGCTCTCTCGAAATTAATAAACATTAAAATTTTTAATAATAATAAAAAAAGAAAAGAAAGAATTACTGAAAATTTACCTAATCTGGGGAAGAAAACAGACATTCAGGTCCAGGAAGCCCAAAGAGTTCTAAAAACTTGATCCCAAGGAGATCCATATCATTTATAAGTAAAATGTGAAAAGTTAAAGATAGAGAATCTTAAAAGGAGCAAGAGAAAAACAATTTGTTACATACAAGGGAAACTGTATAAGGCTTATAGCAGATATTTCAGCAGAAACATTGCAAGCTAGAAGTCAGTGGCATGACATATTCAAAGTGCTGAAAGGAAAGAATTCCCAATCAAAACCACTCTACTTGGCAAGGTGATCATTCAGAATAGGAGAGATAAAGAGTTTTCCAAGGGCACCTGGGTGGCTCAGTCAGTTAAGCGTTTGACTCTTGATTTTGGCTCAGGTCATGATCTCACAGTTCATGAGATCGAGCCCCATGTCGGGCTCCATGCTGACAACTTGGAGCCTGCTTGGGATTATCTCTTCCCCTCTCTCTACCCCTCCCTCACTCATGCCATAGTGCTCTCTCTCTCTCTCTCAAAATAAATAAACATTTAAAACAAAGTTTTCCAGATAAGCAAAAGCTAAAGGAGGTCATCACCACTAACCTGGCCTTACAAGAAATGTTAAAGGAATGTCTTTAAGCTGCAAAAATACGACACAAATTAATAACAAGAAAACATATGAAAGTAAAAGTCTCCATAAAAAAAAAGGTAAATTTATAGTAAAGGTAGTAGATTAATCACTTATAAAACTAGTATGAAGGTGAAAAGACAAAAGTAGTAAAATTAAATAAAAATGCAATAGTTATACTTTAGGGATACATAAAATTAAAAGATGTAAAATGTATCATCAAAAACATAAAATGTGGTGGGGGGAGGCATGGTAAAAATGTAGAGTTTGGAATGGATTCCAATTTAAATTGCTACCAACTTAAAATGTTATATACATAGGACAATATATGTGAATCTTACAGAAACCACAAAGTGAAAACTCACAGAAAACACACAAAGGAAAATGAGAGAGGAATCTAAACATAACACTAAAGAAAGTAGTCACACCAGAAGGAAGGAGATAAAGAGAAGAAAGGAATAGCAAGGAGCTATTAAAACAGCCAGGAAAAAAAAATTTTTTTTTTTAATTTTTTTTTTTAATTTTTTTTTTCAACGTTTATTTATTTTTGGGACAGAGAGAGACAGAGCATGAACGGGGGAGGGGCAGAGAGAGAGGGAGACACAGAATCGGAAGCAGGCTCCAGGCTCTGAGCCATCAGCCCAGAGCCCGACGTGGGGCTCGAACTCCCGGACCGCGAGATCGTGACCTGGCTGAAGTCGGACGCTTAACCGACTGCGCCACCCAGGCACCCCAAAAAAATTTTTAACAAAATGGCAATAAATACTTACTTTTAACAAAATGGCAATAAATAAATAAATACAGGTAAGTAAATGGACTATTAGTCCTAAATTTAGTAAATTTATTTACTAAATTCTCTAATCAAAAGACGTAGAGTGGCTGAATGGAGGAAAAAACAAGACTCATCCATATGCTACCTAAAAGAAGGCTCACTTCAGAAGTAAGGACACAGATGGGCTCCTGTGTGGCTCAGTTGGTTAAGTATCCAACTCCTGATCTCAGCTCAGGTCATGATCTCATGGTTTGTGAGATTGAGCCCCGCGTCGGGCTCTGCACTGACAGAGTGGGGTCTGCTTGGAATTCTCTCTCCCTCTCTCACTGCCTCTCTCCCACTCTCCCAAAATAAATAAATAAACTTTAAAAAAAAGAAGTAAGGACATAGACTAAAAGTAAACAGAGAGAAAAAGATATTCCAGGCAAATGGGAACAAAAAGAAAGCTGATGTAGCTATACACCTTTCAGACAAAATAGGCTGTAAAACAAAGACTATAATAAAAAACAAAGAATAGCATTAAATAATGATGAAGTGGTCAATCCAGCAAGAAAATATAATATTTATAAAGACGTAGTCAACATAGGAGCATCCAAATATATAATGGAAATATTAACAGACAAAAGGAAAAAATGACTGGAATACAATAATAGTAGGGACTTAACACCCACTTACATCAATGTATAGAAGTTCCAGACAGAAAATCAATAAGGAATGTGCTTTAAATGGCACATTAGACCAATTGAACTTAATAGATATATACAGAACATTACATATAAAGGAAAAATGCAGTTTTCTCAAATGCACACGAAATATTCTCTAGGATAATTAGGCCACAAAAGAAGTCTTAATAAATCAGCAAGATTAAAATCATACTGAACATTTTTTTCTGACTACAATGAAATAAGAAATCAATTATAAGATGAAAACTGGAAAAAAATGTGGAAATTAAATAACATGCTACTAAATAACTAATGGGTCTAGGAGAAACTAAAAGATACCTAGACACAAATCAAAATAGATACAACATACAAAAATCTGTGGGATGCAGTATACTGAAAACTATAAAACAATGAGGAAAGAAATTGAAGAAGACACCAAAAAAATGGAAAGATATTTTTGTACCGATAGATTGAAAGAATTAATGTAATTAAAATGTCCATACTACCTAAAGAAATCTACAGATTCAAAGCAAACCATATCAAAATTTCAATGGCATTATTTTTACAGAACTAGAACAAATAATTCTAAAATTTATATGGAACCACAAAAGACTGAATTATCAAAGCAATCTTGAAAAAGAACAAAGCTGGAGGTATCATATTCCCTGATATCAAACTATCCTACAAATCCATAGTAATCAAACAGTATGGCATTGAAATACAAACAGAAACATAGATCAATGGAACAGAATAGAGAGCCCAGAAATAAACCCATGCACATATGGCCAACTAACTTATTTAAAGGTGATTTTAGGGGTATCTGGGTAGCTCAGTCAAGTGTCTACCTCTTGATTTTAGCTCAGGTTATGAATTCACAGTTAATGGGATCAAGACCCATGTCAGGTTCTGCACTGACAGCACAGAGCCTGCTTGGGATTCTCTCTCTCCTTCTCTCTCTCTGCCCCTCCCCTTGCTCATGCAGTCTCTATCTTAAATAAATAAATAAATAAATAAATAAATAAATAAATAAATAAATAAATTTTTGAAAGCAGATTATAAGGGAGATTTTAAAAGAATTATAAAATTTAGAAAAAGGAGATAAGAATATACAATTGAGAAAGGACTCGCATCAATAAATGGTGTTGGGAAAACTGGGCAACTACATGAAAAAGATTAAAACTAGATCCCTATCTTACACCATTCAGAAAAATGACTTCAAATGGATTAAATATTTGAATGTATGACCTGAAACAATTTCTAGAAGAAAACAAACAGTAAACTCCTCAACATTGGTCTTAGTGATGTTTTCTGGATCTGATTCCAAAGGCAAGGGAAATAAAAGCAAATAAACAAATGAGACTACATCAAAATAAAAAGCTCTTGCACAGTGAAGGAAATAATCAATAAAGCAAAAAGGCAACCCACTGAATGGGAAAAGATATTTGCAAATAATATATCTAATAAGGGGTTAATATCCAAAATATGTGTAAAGAACTCAAAGAACTCAATAAAAAAAATCCAATTAAAAATGGGTAAAGGAGGCACCTGGTTGGCTCAGTCGGTTAAGCAACTGACTTCAACTCAGATCATGTTTTCATGGTTCGTGGGTTCGAGCCCTGCATTGGGCTCTGTGCTGACAGCTCAGAGCCTGGAGCCTGCTTCAGATTCTGTGTCTCCCTCTCTCTCTGTCCCTCCCCACCCCCCCCCCACACTTTGTCTCTGTCTCTGTCTCTGTCTCTCTCAAAAATAATCAATCTTTTAAAGAAAAATTTTAATGGGCAGAGGATCTGAATAGACATTTTTCCAGAGAAGACATACAGATGGCCAACAGTCACATGAAAAGACACTCAACATCACTCATCATCAGGGAAATGCAAATCAAAATCACAATAATATACAACCTCATACCTATCAGAATGACTATTATCAAAATGACAAGAAATAACAAGTGTTGGCAAGTATATGTAGAAAAGGGAGCCGTTGTATACTGTTGGTGAGAATGTAAATTTGTGAAGCCACTATGGACAATAGCATGGAGAGTCCTTTAAAAATTAAAAATAGAACCACCATATGATCCAGAAAATCTACTTCTGGTATCTACCCAAAGAATATGAAAACACCAGTTTAAAAAGATATATGCACTCCTATGTTCATTGCAACATTATATACAATAGCCCAAATATGGAAACAACCTAAGTATCCATCAATAAAGAAAATGAATGACAAGGAACTTACTCACAGTCACTCATATGTGGACTACTACTCAGCTATAAAGAAGAGTGAAATTCTGACATTTGTAACATCAATGGACCTTGAGGGTATTATGCTAAGTGAAATAAATTTTGATTTTGATGACCTTGAAAGTTTTGAGGGTAGTGGTCAGGCATTTTGTAGAATATCCCTCATTGTGATTTCATCTGATGCTTGTTCTTATAATTAGATTGGGTCATGGGTTTGGGGGAGGGAGACCACAGAGATTAAAGTCATTGTATCAAAGGTATACACTATCAAGATGGCTTATCACTATTGATGTCAATTTTGGTGATGTGGCTTGAGGTAGTGTTTGCCAAGTTTTTCCATTGTAAAGTTACTCTTTTGTTTGTCCTTCCTATATTGTGCCTTTGAAAGGAAGTTACTAGCACAACCCACACTAAGAGAGTGGGAAGTTATGTTCCACTTCCTTGAGGAAAAAGTCTCTACATCAATCATTTAGAATTTTTCTGCGCAGATTTGCCTGTTCTCCCTTATTTATTTATTTGATCATTTTTATATCACCAAAGATTCATGGATATTTATTTTATACTTTGGATTATAAACTAAAACTATTTTGTTGTTCAAATTATTCCAGCTTTGGCTCCTGGGTAGTCTTTTAGTTATTTCCCATGTTCCTTTGACACACCCTTACCTATGTGTGTTTTTTGAGCAGTTTCTCACTTACAGGCACTATAATATGTCCCAGGATTATCTCATATGTTTCCTCCCTTAGTCCTAAAATCTGCCATTTCTCCAAAGATCCTTTGTTTCCTTTGTCAAAGAATGGAATTAGAAATCAAAATCTGGAGAGAGGAGGGGGTTTGGGAAGACGCAGACCTGCATGAAGATCCTCAGCTCGTATCATCCCTGAAACGCACCTAGATCAGCAACAAACCAGTTTGCACACCTAGGAAACTGATCTGAGGATTAACACAACAATCTGCATAACCTGAGCCACAAAACTCAGCACGTACAGATGCAGAGAGGTGAACTGGGGGAGAGAAAAGCCATGGGGCAAAGGGCGCTGTTTTTGTGAAGAGAGGACAGAAAAAGGAGAGCGTGGTACAGGAAAAACACCCCCTGAAGGTATCTGGAAAGAAAGAGAAAGAGTGAAAACACTCACAGAGGACTGAACAAGAAATCTATTCCCCAAAACCAATGGTGGGAGGAAAGGAGAGGGTTTCAATACCATCAGGATTCTATGAACAGTGGAGTGCAGAGTCTGAAGTTCCTGAGCTCAGTGCCTGGCGGTGCTCTGGTGAGGAAGTAGGATGAATCCCCAGGCGCAGGCAGCAGGGTCTGAGGGGTCCATGTACCACACAGAGAAAAGTTCTCCTGCTTGCGGTGCATTTGGTAGAGGCCATATGGCCTCCCCCCATGCAAGGATCCCAGCAGACCCAGGAGAGCAGCCGCCTCTGCTGGTATTGGGACAAAAACGCCAGAGTACGATAAAATTTGGTGCCAGCTGGTTCTGATTTGTCACAATTTCTGAACCTCTGCTACTGTGCAATTGCACGAACGTTTTCTGGCACAACATTTTGCTGGCTACTGCTCAGCAAGACCCTCCCCCAGAGTCAGTGGGGGTCCAAGCTGCAGGGGTGTCTGAAGTGTGGGGTTTTGAAACAACCCCATCTGAGAAATAAAACTCTGGAGGGAGGTGCCACCTGGCAGGTGGATGGCTTGACATGGACTGGGTAGAGACAGGGAGTGGACAGAGGCCTGAGACAAAGGAGGGGTGTTTGACTGGGGGGTCTGTGAGAGCACCAAGTTCCTGTGCCAGAGACTAGGGAACTGAATGAAGCCATTTGCACCCTCCCACACATACCCATGCACTGCCCACGCATGCGCACCACATAGATCCACCCCAGTAAGCTAAGCAGTGCCACCTAGCAGAGAACAGAGCCATTACACTAAGCCCCACCCAACTGCACCCTTTAAGCACATCCCTAAGAAGATCAGCACAAGTCCCTCCTCCTGCTTAGTGTACACTATAGAGTAATTCACAGTTTGAGTTCTAGGGGAAATTGAATGTAATTTCATTCGGGTTTCATTCTGTTTGCTTGTTGACTTATTAGTTGTGGGTTGTTGGGTTTTATTTGCTTCTGTCTTTGTTTATTTTTTTTCCTTTCTTTAGATACACAAAGAGAAAATTTTATTTTTATTTTCTTTTTTAAAAATTAAAAAATTATATTTTTTACTATATTCTTAATTTTGTAAAGTTTTTTATTCTTTAAAAAAATTTTTTTTAATTTTTTTAATGTTTATTCATTTTTGAGAGACAGACAGAGACAGAGTGCGAGTGGGGGAAGGGCAGAGAGAGAGGGAGACACAGAATCCAAAGCAGGCTCCAGGCTCTGAGCTGTCAGCACAGGGCCTGACACAGGGCTTGAACTCACAAACCATGAGATCATGACCTGAGCTGAAGTCGGATGCTTAACCAACTGAGCCACCCAGGTGCCTTTAAAAAAATTTTTTTCATATTTATTTACTTTTGAGAGACAGACAGAGTATGAGCAGGCAAGGGGCAGAGAGAGGGAGACACAGAATCCAAACCAGGTTCCAGGTTCTGAGCTGACAACACAGAGCCTGATGTAGGGCCTGAATCCATGAACTGCAAGATCATGACCTGAACTGAAGCCAGATGTCCAACCAACTGAGACACCCAAGCACCCTTAAGTTTTTTATTCTATTTTTTTATTTTTTATTTTTTAATTTTTTTAATGTGTATTTATTTTTTAGAGAGAAAGTGAGACACAGCACAAGTGGGGGAGGGGCAGAGGGGGAGAGAGAGAGACAGAGAGACAGAGAGATAGAGAGAGAATACAAAGCAGGCTCCAGGCCCTGAGCCTGACTCAGGGCTTGAACCCATGAACCATGAGATCATGACCTGAGTCAAAGTCAGACACTTAACTGACTGAGCCACCAGGTGTCCCTCAGTTTTTTATTCTGTTTCATTTTCTTTATTTTATTTTATTCTATTTTATTATATATATTTTTTTAATTTTTAAATTTTTCTTACCTTTCCTTTTCTTTTCTTCTTTTCTTTCCCTTTTTGCTCTACTCTATCAAGCTTCTTTCAACAAGCAGACCAAAACACACCTAGGATCTAGCTTCCTTTATTTGATTTTCTATTTTGTTTTTAATTTTTTAATTTTTTTAAGTTATTATTTCTTTCTTCCTCCAAAATGACAGAATGAAGGAATTCACCACAAAAGAAAGAACAGGAAGGAATGACAGCCAGAGGCTTAATCAACACAGATATAAGCAAGATGTCTGAACTAGAATTTAAAAGCACAATAATAAGAATATTAGCTGGGGTTGAAAAAAGCATAGAATCCCTTTTTACAGAGATAAAAGAAATAAAATCTTACCAGGATAAAATTAAAAATGCTATAACCAAGATGCAATCTTGAATGGATGTCACGATGCCAAGGATGGACGAAACAGAGCAGTGAATTGGCAATATCAGAAGACAAAACTATGGAGAATAATGAAACAGGAAAAAAAAGATGGAGATAAAGTCAAAAGACCATGATACAAGACTTAGAGAACTCAGTGACTTATTAAAAAGGAATAATATCCAAATCATAGGAAGCCCAGAAAAATGAAGAGTGAGAAAAAGGGGCAGGAGGTTTATGTGAGCAAATTATCACAGAACTTTCCTAATCTAAGGAAGGACACAGACATCAAAATCCAAGAATCACAGAGAACTCCCATTATATTCAACAAAAACTATCACCAAGGCATATCATAGTCAAATTTACAAAATACACAGACAAGGAAAGAATTATGAAAACAGCAAGGGAATGAAGTCCTTAACCTACAAAGGAAGACATATCAGGTTCACAGCAGACCTATCCACAGAAACTTGGCATGCCAGTAAGGAGTGGCAGAATATATTCAACATGCTCAATTGGAAAAACATGCAGCTAAGAGTTCTTTATCCATCAAGACTGTCATTCAAAATAGAAGGAGAGATAAAGAGTCTCCCAGGCAAACAAAAACTAAAAGAGTTTGTGACCACTAACCCATCCCTTCAAGAAATTTTAAAGGGAACTTTTTGAGTGGAGAAAAGATGAAACAAAACAAAACAAAACAAAAAGCCAAAGGCAACAAAGATTAGAAAGGACTAGAAAACATCACCAGAAACTCCAACTCCACCATCAACACAATGGCAATAAATTTATATCTTTCAGTTCTCATTGTAAATGTCAATGGACTAAATGCTCCAATCAAAAGACACAGGGTAGGGGCGCCTGGGTGGCGCAGTCGGTTAAGCGTCCGACTTCAGGCAGGTCACGATCTCACGGTCCGTGAGTTCGAGCCCCACGTCGGGCTCTGGGCTGATGGCTCAGAGCCTGGAGCCTGTTTCTGATTCTGTGTCTCCCTCTCTCTCGGCACCTTCCCCGTTCATGCTCTGTCTCTCTCTGTCCCAAAAATAAATAAACGTTGAAAAAAAAATTAAAAAAAAAAGACACAGGGTATCAGAATGGATAAGATCCAGCTATATTCTGCTTAAAGAGATCCATTTTAGACTTAAAGACACCTGCATATTGAAAGTAAGGCGATGAAGAACCATCATGTTAATGACCGCTAAATAAAAGTTGGAGAAGCCATACTTATATCAGACAAACTAGATTTTAGAATAAAGACTGTAACAACAGATGGAGAAGTTCATTATATCATAATTAATCCACCAAGAAGATCTAAAATTATAAATATTTATGTCCCCAATGTTGCACACCCAAATAAATAAATCAATTAATCACAAACATAAAGAAACTCATTGATAATAATACCATAATAATAGGCCACTTCAACACCCCACTTACAGCAATGGACAGATCATCTAGGCAGAAAATCAACAAGGAAAAAATGGCTTTGAATGACACACTGGACTGGATGTACTTAACATATATTCAGATCATTTCATCCTAAGCTGAAGAATACACATTCTTTTTGAGTGCACATGAAACATTCCAGAGAACAAATCATATATTGGGACATAAAACAGCCCTCACCAAGTACAAAAAGATCAAGATCATACCTTCCATATTTTCAGACCACAATGCTGTGAAATTCAAAATCAACCACAAGAAAAAATTTGGGAAGACCACAAATACTTGAGGATTAAAGAACATCCTACTAAGGAATGAATGGGTTAACCAGGAAATTAAAGAATAAATTAAAAAGTTCATGGAGGCCAATGAAAATGAAACAGCCCAAAACCTGTGGGATGCAGCAAAGGCAGTCATAAGAGGAAAATACATAGCAATCCAGGCCTTCCTAAAGAAGGAAGATCTCAAATACAAAACCTAACCTTACACCTAAAAGAGCTGGAAAAAGAACAGCAAATAAAGCCCAAAACCAGAAGAGGAAGAAGGGAAATAATAGAGATTAGAGAAGAAATCAATGATATCAAAATCAAAAAAACAAAAAACAAAACAAAACAAAACAAAAAAACCCCAGTAGAATAGATCAGTGAAACCAGGAGCTGGTTACTTGAATTAACAAATTGATAAACCCATAGCCAGACTGATCAAAAGAAAAAGGAAAGGACCCACATAAATAAAATCACGAATGAAAGAGGAGAGATCACAAGCAACACTGCAGAAATACAAACAATAAGAGAATATTATGAGTAATTATATGCCAACAAATTGGGCAATCTGTAAGAAATGGACAAATTCCTAGAAAATATAAACTACCAAAACGGAAACAGGAATAGAAAATTTGAACAGACCTGTGAGGAATAAGCTTAGAAATTCCCTAAGCCTGCATTGATGGGTTAACAAGGCATAAAGAATTAGAAAGCCATAGGATGAACACACTTAAGTTTGGGTAAACAAGATTATGTAAATAAGATTAGGTAAATGGGGCAAAGGCTCCTAGTATAGGATAAAGGTATAGGAAAACAGCAGAAAGCTGCTTTCACAGGAAGGAAGGACCAAATTAGGTAAACAGTTAAATAGGGCTATAGACCACAGTGGGGCGAAGTTGCCCAGAGTGGAGCTAATTAGCAAAAGAAAGATGCTTGTTGATCCTACGGTAGCATGCTCTGTCTTTCTTGTCCCCTGGGCCTGTTTAGGTAATCAGAGGTGGGGCCTCATGTTTGCTGTAAACAACCTTCCACCCGGCACCAGAATCTTATTTTGTATTGATCCAAACCCCTAACACTGCATATCTCCAAAACTCCCTTGTCCCCACACATGAGTTAATGTTCATACCCATGAGTTAATGTTTATGGTTTCATTGTCTCCCTGTGCACACCCATCACACTTGTAAGCCTTCCGATCTTAATAAAAACAGAGCAAGGACCCTTATTCGGGGCTCTTGTCTTCTCCTGGACATTAGCCTCTCTCGCATTTTTAATCCTGTGCCCTGCTCTCTTGCTGGACAAGAGAGAACTCCAGACCCAGAGTCTACAACACAGACCCATAACCAGTAAAGAAATTGAATCAGTAATCAAAAGTATCCCAACAAACAAGAGTCCAGGGCCAGGTGGCTTTCTAGGGGAATTCTACCAAACATTGAAAGAAGATTTAACACCTATTCTTTCAAAGCTGTTCCAAAAAAATAGAAATGGAAGGAAAACTTCCAAACTCATTCTACGAGGCCAGCATTACCTTGATTCCAAAACCAGACAAAGAGCCCACTAACAAGGAGAACTACAGGCCAATTTCCCTGATGAACATGGATGCCAAAATTCTCAACAAGATACTAGCAAACTGGATCCAACAATACATTAAAAGAATTATTCATCACAATCAAGTGGAATTTATTCCTGGGATGCAGGGCTGGTTCAATATATGCAAATCAATCACTGTGATACATCACATTAATAAAGGAAAGGATAAGAACCACAAAATCCTCTCTAGATGCACAGAAAGCATTTGACAAAATACAGCATACTTTCTTGATAAAAACCCTAGTAGGTAGGGATAGGAGGATCATACCTCAATATCATAAAAGCTATATATGAAAAACCTACTGCTAATATCATCTTCCATGGGGAAAAACTGAGAGCTTTCCTCCTAAGGTGAGGAACACAACAAGGATGTCCACTCTCACCACTGTTATTCAACATAGTGTTGGTAGTCCTAGCCTCAGAAATCAGAAAATAGAAAGAAATAAAAGGCATCCAAATAAGCAAGGAGGAAGTCAAGCTTTCATTCTTCACAGATGACATGATACTGTATTGTGGAAAGCCCAAAAGACTCCACCAAAAACAGCTAGAACTGATACATGAATCCAGCAAAACCACAGGATATAAAATCAATGTACCGAAATCACTTGCATTTCCATACACCAACAATGAAGCAACAGAAAGAGAAATCAATGAATCGATCCCATTTACAATTGCACCAAAAACCATAAAATACCTAGGAATAAACCTAAGCAAAGAGGTGAAAAATCTGTACATTGAAACCTATAGAAAGCTTATGAAAGAAATTGAAGAAGACACAAAAATTTAGGAAAATGTTCCATGCTCATGGGTTGGAAGAACAAATATTGTTAAAATGCCAATACTACCCAAAGCAATCTACAGATTCAATGCAATCCCTATCAAAATAACACCAGCATTCTTCACAGAGTTAGAAAAAAACAATCCTAAAATTTGTACGGAGCCAGAAGAGACCTCAAATAGCCAAAGCAATCCAGAAAAAGAAAACCAAAGCTGGAGGCATCACAATTCCGGAGCCATCAAAATCCTCGAGGAGAAAGCAGGCAAAAACCTCTTTGACCTTGGCCACAGCAACTTCTTACTTCACATGTCTCTGGAGGCAAGGGAAAGAACAAAAATGAACTATTGGGCCCTCATCAAAATAAAAAGCTTCTGCACAGTGAGGAAACAATCAGCAAAACTAAAAGGCAACCAATGGAATAGGAGAAGATATTTGCAAATGACATATCAGAAAAAGGGTTATATACAAAATCTATAAAGAACTTATCAAAATCAACATCCAAAAAAATAAATAATCCAGTGAAGAAAGGGGGGAAGTACATGAATAGACACTCCTCCAAAGAAGACATCCAGATAACTAACAGACACATGAAAAAATGCTCAACATCACTCATCATCAGGGAAATGCAAATCAAAACCACAATGAGATACCACCTCACACCTGTCAGAATGGCTAACATTAACAACTCAGGCAACAAAAGATGTTGGTGAGGATATGGAGAAAGAGGGACCCTTTTGCACTGCTGGTGGGAATGCAAATAGGTGCAGCCACTCTGGAAAACAGTATGGAGATTCCTCAAAAGATTAAAAATAGAACTACCCTATGATCCAGCAACTGCATTACTAGGTATTTATTCCAAGGATACAGGAGTGCTGTTTCAAAGGGGCACATGCACCCCAATGATTATAGCAGCACTATTGACAATAGCCAAAGTATAGAAAGAGCCCAAATGTCCATTGATGGGTGAATGGATAAAGAAGATGTGGTGTGGTGTGTGTATACACACACACGCACACACACACACACACACACACACACACACACACACACAATGGAATATTACTCAGCAATCAAAAGAATGAAATCTTGTCATTTGCAATAACATCAATGGAATTAGAGGGTATTATGCTAAGCAAAATAAGTAAGTCAGAGAAAGGCAAATATCATATGACTTTACTCATGTAGAATGTAAGATACAAAACAGATGAACATAAGGGAAGGGAAGCAAAAATAATATAAAAACAGAGATATAAAAATAATATAAAAACAAAAATAATATAAAAACCATAAGTGACTCTTAAATACAGAGAACAAACTGAGGGCTGCTGGAGAGGTGCTGGGTGGAGGTGAGGGTCATTCAGGAGGACACTTGTTGGGATGAGCACCGGGTGTTATATGTAAGTGTTGAATCATTAAATTCTCTTCCTGAAAACATTATTACACTATATGTTGACTAACTTGGATTAAATTTTTAAAAAAGAATATGGAGGAAAAGAAAATGGTTGTTTTTCAAATATAGTCAGTCTTTAGGGCAGGCTATGCTCTTGACATTTGTAAGAGGAAGTGATGTAAGTAAATATAATTTTCTCGTACAAACAAACAAACAAAAGAAACCAAAATCTGGACACCAGGAGTATTACTGCTTCTGGATTGTCTCAGCTGACAGAGCAAAGTAAGAAATAGTGTGTTTACTAAGCCATATAGCTACATATATCTATATACATTTCTATGTGTAACCATCTGTATCTATATTAGGCTAAACATGAGTTCATTCTAATTTCTCTGACTCTAATCCATCACCATATGGATCATTCTATCCTTCTTTTCTTGTTCATCCAGAACCTCCTATTCCAATAGCAAGAAACCTAACTCCCAGGGCGCCTGAGTAGTTTAGTTGGTTGAGCGTCTGACTCTTGATTTCATCTCAGGTCATGATCCCAGGATTGTGGGATCAAGCCCCATGTCAGGCTTTGCACGGAGCCTGCTTTGCATGGAGCCTGCTTAAGATTCTCTCTCTCCCTCTGCCTCTCTCCTCTGCTTGCACTTTCAGAAAGAAAAGAAAAAAAGCAAAGCAGAAGGAAGGAAGGAAGGAAGGAAGGAAGGAAGGAAGGAAAGAAAGAAAGAAAGAAAGAAAGAAAGAAAGAAAGAAAGAAAGAAAGAAATGAAACTTGACTCCCACCATCTCCCACTTATTTAGTTACTTAATTCCAGTATACATGTATGCATAGCGATTCCAGAATTATTATCCTAGGCCCCTGTGGAAAACAACTTTATCTATAGAATATATGCTTATGTACAATTTCTTCTGCATTTAGTTTTATAGACTTCATCTTTACCAGTTACTTAGATCAGCATATTTTCTTCCCACCCTCTTTAGTGAAGTTGTTTCATACATTTTCTTTTTTAAATTTGTATACATTCAGCTGCACTCCTCCTGCTGTAAAGTTCTATGTTTTCTTATATCAAATTTAGCACAACATTTATTTTTGTATTTAAATTTGTTTCACAGCATTAAAATGACTCTAATTCAGACATAAAATAGTTGCAAAGAGTAATAGTTTTTAAATGGTTTCCCTTGCAATTTCAGGACACTTTTCATCAAATTTAAAAACTAGAAAGAGATATAAAAGAAAAAAAATGTTTCAAAGTTGCAACACTGACAATGGAACAGCTGCTTGAATTTCTAATCACAAATATTAAAGCTAGTGCGTAGGGAATTAATAAAGTAATCAATATTAAACTTGGATAAAAAATCACCCAGATCTTACAAAAAGCAATGACACTTTACTAAAGTACTGATGGCTATACACAATATACTATATACTTCTAAATTCTAGTTACATGGAAGTGAATAGGTTAGACTTAGAAACTGCATTCATTGATGCTATAATCATACCATATAGGTTAGGTTGTTTACTTCATAGGATTTTACCATGATATGACATGATACTAAATAAGTGAATTTGGGACCACTGTAAGCACATTTAGTATGTAAATTCACCTGTCATTGAACTGAACATGGTACATTAATAATAAAAGATAAAGCTTGTTATAGAGTTTTTTGCATGCAAAGGCCAAATTATTTTAAAGGTCACTATAGCACAACCTTCTAATCAATGGCGTATTTGAAAGAAATTCAAATTATGTGCAGTACACTTGAAAAACAAAGAGCTAAGTCCCTTAGCATGTATATTTTCTATAAACCAACAGGAAAAGTACCAATAACCTAATAGAAAATTAGCAAAAAAAACATGAAAAAGTTCATAAGAAATAAAATTTTTAAATGGCTTTTAAACATATAAAAAGATGTTCAACATCATTTATAATGTGAGAAATGCAAAATAAAACTCAATAAGAATGTTTTCTTATTAAATTGCTTACCTAATTAGATTGACAAAAATTTAAAACATCAATACGTCATCAATGGGTAGGGGAAACACTTTTGTAAACTGTTATCTTGGAAAGGCAATTTGATAATATCTATAATAATTTGATTCTTTTTCATTTAGCAGTTCTACATGTTAGGATACTATCTATGGATACTCACACAAGGTCCCCAAAAGTGCATACAGGAATATTCATTGTAGCATTGTTTGTAACAGACAAAGATTAGATAAAAATCAAACGTTTATCAATAGGGAACTGATAAAATAAATTATGGTCTATCTATGCATTATAAAGGCAAATATGTAAGGCATGAAATGCTTCTCAAAATCCAGTGTTAATAGAAAAAAATGCACCACACAATGTAAATAACATGCTACAAGTAGTGGACAACGGAGAAGGAGAAGAAAGTAGGAAGAGAGAGGTGAAATATATTTATAAGCCTGTTTATGAACAGAACATTCCTGGAAGAATATCCAAGGGACTAATAATAGTGGTTGTTTCTAGGAGTTGGGAAAAAGGGAGATTATTTTTCTAGGTACATTCTGTTGTAGTATTTGATTGTTTATTACCAAATGCATGTATTATTTTTTTTACCTAAAAAAGTAGTTCTTAAAAAAATTTAAAAAATAGTATTCATAAAATGAATGACTATGTACTTCAATTAACTACCAATTATGAGTACAGCCAAGAAAGTTTGTTGTTTAAAAAAATATATATTTTTTAAGCTCAGCTTAGTATAGTCAGGAATTGAAATTACTTAAGCTATTATGTAATGTACAAAACTGGAGAGTAAGGGTGGGCTCAAGTTTTTACTGTAACTCTTTTGGATTTCTTAAGGTTTTAACCATAAGCAAAATTGTTCCCATTCAAATTAAAAAGTGAACAAGAAAACATGGTGAAAGTTAAAAAAAGTTTAATTTCAAATTGCACAAAACGAAGTTCACCTGGAAGCACAAGTTAAAGCACTGGTTTCCATGTTAAAACTTGGCAACACAAACAAATATATTTTTCTATATCTTCATGTGTGCATGTGTGCAAAGGTGTATGTAGATACATACATACACAAATGGACATGTGTGTATATACCCATATACATATGTGTGTATATGTCCGTGCACACATATGTATATATTTAAAGAAATAAAATGCCTATATTACCCTTTACGTATTAATTTTTTAAATACTGACTGAAGGAATTCCTCCCACTTAGAGTGCCCTCTCATTTCTTCTCCAGCAATTCATATCCATTACTTTATGACAATTAAGAACCAGATCTCTTCCAGACAGTCCATCTTGATTAACCCAATACCATATTGAGTAGATCTACATTCATTTGTTCAACAAATATTTATTTAAAGCCTCTGATTTGTCAAGCATTGGGCATACAGTGAAAGAAAAGACAAAGATACTCTACCCTTATAGAGTCTATATTCAGCAAAGGTTACATATTTTAAAAATAATAATAATTACTTAAATCCAGGGTTGGTCAGTGCCACAAAGGAAAGGTCTATGAGAGATGTAAGTATAAAAGAAGAATCCCTCACCTAACCTGGAAGGACATTTTTAAGAAAGTGACAGTTTAAGCTGCTGTGGGAATGTTAAGTAAAAGTCAGCCAGGGGAAGAGGAGGGAGGAAAAGTATTCCAGGGCAGTGAGGAGGTTGGGGTGTTTGAACTAAAGGAAGTAAGGCCAGTGTAGCTGAGGCATGTGGAGTAAAGGGGGAAACAATATGCAATCAGGCTGGGGAAGCAGGCAGAGGCCTCGTTAGTCCATGTTATTCCTCTTACTCTATGTACTTCAACCCTGATTTAGGTTGTTTTACTATAGTACATTTTCTTTATTAATATTATCACTGTCTTGAGAATGCTGATTTTGTCTTTTTAGGTAAATTATAAGATGCTAGAGGATAAAACTATATCCAACTAAACCTAGGACACTGCTGTGTTTTTCAGTTACGTCTTCTATAAAATGAGGATCACAATAGTGCCCACCTTTATTTGTGAAAGTTAAATGAGTTAATAGTTATTAAATATGTAAATGAATTAATGAATAAAGAACTTAGAAGGGTGAGAGAAGCATAGTCACAGTAAATGTTAGGAATTATTTTTAATTGAATCACCCACATATCGTTGGGAAGAACCCCCAGTTCTATGTATCGCAGAACATATAGCACAGTGCATACTAAAAGAATGTTCATTAAATGGGAAAGGAAATTTTAATACCAGTCACTGCATTCCTTGCTATAAGACCAGTTACTACACAGGTTAGGATATATTAACATTATTTCTATCTTTTGGGGGTTTATTAACAGGGACAGATTAAAAGCACAAAACAAAGATCACAGTCTATGAGATTAGAATTAGCCTAGGCTCCCAAGGTTCTCAGATCATTGTCACTTCCCACTCAGGGCCCACCTCCCCTTATTTTTCCAGGTTAAAGAAGTAGTTTTTCCTCAAATACACCCTGAAAAAATTTGAACATCTCTGAAGAATTCCACCCAACCCACTGAGGAGATTCTAGTATGGAATTCAAGACCACTTGGTCTCTCTAAACAACTGAAAAGCTCATCGGAGCCTATTAGAGAGGTTAGTGTTGATATTGTCTGTGTGGAAAAAGAGGGGTGAGACAGGGAAAGGGAACTATCAGATTTTCCCTTTTGAATGGGACTCTAATGAAATCATAGACTATTTTCAGCTTTTATTTGTGAACTAGTTGTCACAGATTGCTCATTGGCTTACTTTGAAGATCTCAGATTCCCTTAGGAAACATTTTCTCATAAGTAACAGTGTCAGGGAGGATGAACATTGCCCCCACATCACAGAAAAGAAAACTGATTTTCTTTACACTGTCTGATATTTCTACTGAAGCATTATTTGCAAAAATACTGCCAGGACTCCAGGATTTCATGGCAGCTTTTATTTTTTAGCTAAAAAGCAATATCTCTGCCAAAGTTAGTATTTGACAATGTCAATAGGCAGGACTTTGTTGGGGAACAATTCTCCATGAATTTCTCTAACATTTCTTCATGTCTCATGAAAAGAGGCACTGACAGCTTTTGTTCTAGACTATCTTTTCAAGGATGTTTATATAGTGAACACCCTTAAAAGAGAAAGGTAGTGTCTTCCTCTGGAGCAAAGATTTGTTTCCTGAATAGGATAGTCAAGATAATAGTTTGTTCTCTCTCTCTCTCTCTCTCCCTCTCTCTCTCCTGTCTCTCGGGCAAGGGGTGGGCAGGATTGCTAGCACAGAGGATCCCCTACTTAAGACAGTTCAATTTAATAATTTTTCAAGTTCATGATGCTCCCAAAGTGATGCACATTTGGTAGAAACTGTATTTCAAATTTTGAATTTGGATCTTTTCCTGGGCTAGTGATGTGTGTTAGGATATGATACTCTCGTGATGCCGGAAAGGGCAGTGAGCCACAGCTCCCACTCAGCCATGCAATCATGAGGATCAACAACCGAAACACAACCATTCTGTTTTTCCTTTCAGTGCACTTCATAAATTACATGAGATATCCCACACTTTATTATAGAATAGGGTTTGTGTTACATGATTTTGCCCAACTGCAGGCTAATGTAAGTGTTCTGAGCACATTTGAGGTAAACTAGGCTAAGCTATGACATTCAGTAGGTTAGGTGTATTACATGCATTTTTGATTTATGATACTTTCAATTTAGAAAAAAATTATTGGTATATAACCCCATCATAAATTGAGGAAGATCTGTAATCCCCTTATAAGACTAAGGATTTCCAATCTTCTGTTTCCTTAGCTATGGCACAAATTTACCATTTTTATCTAAGCAGGGTCCACGTGGGCCACTCTGTGTTGCCCCCATCAGATTTGGGGGTAAGGAAAACCAATGTGAACATGAAATTTATGACTCCCTTTGAGCCCTTTGTCTCTAATCCAGGAGTTTCGTGTCCTCTGCCAGAATCCATGAAAATGTGATAGTCTAATTTGTTTGCTTGCAAATAGGATAAAATTCTCAGACATTTCAGTTCTTGGCAAATTTCAGTGTGATTCTTCACAAGATTCCCCATAATTTTCTGGCTTTTAACATGCTTCTAGACCCTGATTTTAATTAATGCTCAAAGCCCACTGAGCTGGGATACTTCATTAAAGGATCAGATGCATAATTTGACATCAAATTTTAAATATTTTGTTGGATTTTTAAAATTCTATTAAAAACAGATTAAATAAAAGTGGACTGATTGTTTTTACTTGCAGATTAGATATATGTATTTAATCATATAACTGCTTTGTTTCAAAATAACTTAAGGGACTATACACAAAATGAATATAAGATTAAAATAAGAAAAAAAGCAAGACAGGAAGAATATAAGAAATAAGTAAAATGACTTTTTTACTTTTCCTCTGTATCACTTATCACACATTCAATTAACTAAATGTGTGTGCTATTGTTTGCCTCGTTTCTCATTCTTCTGCCATACTTTAAGCTCCATGAAAGTAGGAATCATGTTTATCTTATCCACTGTGAAAGCTTCTTGACACACACCAGATGCTTAGTTCATGTTTTCCTTTTTCATATAATGTATAAAAGGAAGAGGGAATGGTAGGAGACAGAATTATGGTTAACCTATGTGACTTTCTTACTAACAGAGCCTTGAGCAATGTGCCTGGTTGAAACAGACAATTCCCAGCCTCCTTTGCAAACAGGAATGGACAAAGAGATATAATACAAATTGTGGGATTTCTAAGAAAACTCATTATGCCCTACCATACTTTCTCCTTCTTGATCCTTGTGATATACATGTAGACTAGAGTTCCAGTAGTCCTTGGATCATGAGAGGAAAGCCAGAGAATCTCAGAGACTTTAACTTTGATACCCTTGAGGCTCCTGAATTAATATCAGCAAGCGTCTACCTCCAGACTTCTCATCTTATAATCTAAGCCAAAGTTAAGTACATTGTCTGTGATACTGCAGTCAAATCTAATACTAATTAGTACAGTCATGAAATTGTCATGAATTTCTGTAAGTGGAAATATTATGCAACTATATTTCACTCCATCAGTGGTGAGAAGGTGGTTGAACAAATAGACATAAATTTACTGAAGCATAAACCTAAGAAAAATCATTGGATGTCCAAGCAAACATGTCAACAGAAAATAACTCTTACCACAAGTCAAAATGAGTTTTCAAGATCATCAAAAAACGATTAGTCTTAAACATGACTTGCTAAAAGCCAGTTTTTCAATAAATATTATGCTTTCATACTCCAAATATTACCCTGAAAAAAGTTTAATAAGGCAACCTTTCATTTGTCATGGATTTGCCAGTTAATTTCTTGGATTCTTCTTTTTTCCTCATCCTTTAGATTTTACCCATCAGCAAGCTTTTGTGAAAATACTCAGACTACACTTTTTCTCTCTATTAACAGAAAAAACATCCTAGGCTAGGCTTCAATCTTCTAATCCATAATTACTATAATTGCTTTCTAAATGGTCTTTCCAATTCCCCCCTTTCATTCATCTATGTCATCTCATCTTAAATCCTTCCATTTCATTATGCCATTCTTCTGTCTATAGAACACTGACCTTATTTTACTCTTGTATGTCTTAAATCTGTTCTAAAAGGTAACATCATGGAGCTCCTGGGTGGCTCAGTCAGTTGAACGTCTGACTTTGGTTCAGGTCATGATCTCACAATTTATGGGTTCAAGCCCCATGTCAGGCTCTGTGCTGACAGCTCAGAGCCTGGAGCCTGCTTCAGATTCTTCTCTCTCTCTCTCTCTCTCTCTCTCTCTCTCTCTCTCTCTCTCTCTCTCTCTCCCCCTCTCCCACTTGTGCTCTTTCTCTCTCTCAAGAATAAATAAACTTAAAAAAAAAAAGGTGACATCATGAGAAGACACTTTGCCCAAGCTTTTCCATAGTTCTGAATTCTGTCTTCACATTAGTGAAATTACCATTGGTTCCAGATTTAGTTAGGACATCTGGGCCTTCTGTTTTCCAATCCTTTTGACAAATCCTATACCTTATTTTTAAAGGACTAATAATATTCCTTGAATAATACAGCTTAATTTCTATTCACTTGGAGACAGAAACAATAACAAATTTACATTTCATACCCTGTAATCTAATGTTTGATCCAGCCACCTCAACAACAAAACAGCACCACATTTCTGAAAGGCTAATGCATTTCAGGATCAAAGATTTGTTTTTCCTACTTTATACTTACTTTTTGTTTGAGACAAGAGGCTATTGAGATCCAAACCTCAATATTTGGGTATAGATAAGTCAGGATGGGAAAACCAGCATCCTGATATAACAGTTCAGAAGTGACCCATGAGAAAAGACCACTGCATCCATCTCTAGAACAGAAGTAGGTAAATTTTTTTTCTTTAAAGAGCTAGATAATAAATGTTTTCAGATTTACTAGCCATATAGTTTCTATTGCAACTACTCAGTTATGGTGTTGTAGCATGAAAGCAGCCATAGACAATACATAACAAATAAACATGGCTGTGTTTCTATAAAACAGGTTGCAGA
Organism: Prionailurus viverrinus; assembly: GCF_022837055.1. Classification (NCBI taxonomy): domain Eukaryota; kingdom Metazoa; phylum Chordata; class Mammalia; order Carnivora; family Felidae; genus Prionailurus; species Prionailurus viverrinus. The sequence goes on from NC_062570.1 coordinate 85,770,477, forward strand.
CCAGATTTGGCCCATGGCCTACAGTTTGTTAATCCTCCAACTAAGATTTATTTTTCAATCTACATGTCTATTACAGGTTGACTGGATACATCGTATCTCTTCACTGCAGGACCCAAAACCAAAAATGATGGCTCAGCTACCATCCTCACCAGTCACAGTGGCAGAAGAAAAGAAAATTCTCTAAGGTCTTGAATAGAAAATCAAAGGGTCCATCTTCGAAGTCACAAACATTATTTCCATTTACGACATACTGGCCAGAACTAGTCAGATGGCTCACCCAACTATCAGGAGCTTCCTAGTATAATCATATGATGTCTGAAAAGCAGAGAGCCTGAAATACTTGGCAAAGAGCATTAGTGACTACCAGCATCGAGTTTAAATCAAAAAATGTTTTGGGGAAAGTTTTCTTTGATTCAGACAACTTTTGTGTGTACAGTACTGACAAATTGTAGCCCATCAAAGTAAGCTTAGAGACATTTCAACTGATCTAATAATCATTCTAGATAGATATAGTTGAAAGACTCATGATCTCTCAAAAGATTTATTCTTCTGTGAGAAATTCATTTGGCATATTTCACTTTACATAATACATTAAGGAAGAGTAATTGATAAAAGAGAAAACAAATGATTGAATGAAAAACCTGATGGTCAGAGTGACAGATTTCCATCATGTAAAAGGTGCAAAATAGCACAGATATGCATATATATAATTACAGATCCTATGATGCTTCTTAACAATAATTTTCAAAAATTATATATTTTCCCTATCAACTAAGGCTAAATCCAAGATGATACCTTCTAATATCTATTAACCAGATTTTCTTTTCTAATATCTTTTGAAAAAAGTAATTATCAGTTTTAGTCTAAGAATTCTTTTTTTTAAATATGAAATTTATTGTCAAATTGGTTTCCATACAACACCCAGTGCTCTTTCCAACAGGTGCCCTCCTCAATACCCCTCACCCACCCTCACCTCCCTCCCACCCCCCATCAACCCTCAGTTTGTTCTCAGTTTTTCAGAATTCTTTTTTTTTTAAAGTAAGCTCCACACCTAGCATGGGACTTTGAATTCACAACCCCAAGACCAAGAGTTGCATGCTTCACCAACTGAGCCAGCCAGTCTAAGAATTCTAAGATTGTTTTAATTATAAGAATAGAAACTGGGGGGGGGGGGCACCTGGGTGGCTCAGTCTGTTAAGTGTCTGACTTTGGCTCAGGTCATGGTCTCACAGTTCATGAGTTTGAGCCCTGCATTGGGCTCTCTGCTGTCAGCACAGAGCCCACTTTGTATCCTCTGTCTCCCTCTCTCTCTGCACATCCCCTGCTCATGCTCTCTCTCTCTCTCTCTCTCTCTCTCTCTCTCTCTCTCTCTCCCTCCCTCTCTCTCAAAAATAAATAAACATTTAAATAAATAGACACTAGGGTTACACATTAATTTTTAAAAGAACTAGAGACATTTCCTGGGAATGCCACTCATTGCTAAATTAGTGAAATTAAGTTGAAAATAGGATTTCCCATTCATATTATTGCCTACTTACTAATATCAGTATAAAGTCCACAAACTAGTAGTTACCAAAAAAAGGACTTCATAACTATACATATTAATAACAAGTGATCAAACTCCAAAGAAATGATGCACATATAAACAGAATCACAGACTCTTCAGAACTGAAAGAGACCTGAGAAGTAATCAATGCAATTTTCTATACCACTCAATTCTCAAAAGGAAAAACAAGTGACCATGAAGATTATATATCAATGCCTGAAGGGTAGAGGATGATTGCCTTCAAATTATAATTTTAAATTTGGAAAAAATCTTTTGTTTTTATAAGAAAAACTACCGAAAGTAAATGTACTTTGTTAAGGGAGATTTGAAGGTAATAAAATAGGAAAAAATTGGGAGTGAGCCCAATAAATGAATTCCACATATGACGTATATCACCTGATGCTCATTCACATAGGTAAAGTACTATTAGAAATATTATTTACACTGGATTTATAAGAACTTCATATTTTAAGATGAGTATACAAAAATCAAAGCTGATTATTTACTTATTGCAATGCAATAACCAAAAAGGAATCTCAAACTCTGTAACATCTTCCATTTCATTGAATTAAAGTTTATTCTATCTCTGGATTATATAAATTTGACAACATCCAATCTGCCTCCAGGAACTATTTCCACTGGAAGACAGTAAGCCACTAAAGTAGATGTAAAAATGAACAAAAATGAACACAATGAACAAAATTTAGCTTACTGGAACACAGGCTTGTTTAGATACCTGGACTAGCATTACTCTCTCAAAAAACTGTCATTAACCTTGTCCAAAATATGAATTTACTATAATCAATTCTACAAGATTTCCTCATGCTTCTCTACACACACACACACACACACACACACACACACCTTTTTAGATAGCTGAAGGTGGCAGCCAAAAAAAGAACATATGACAAAACTTTCGTCCAGTTAGGATGTGCATATTCTTCAAAGAAAAGTCCAGTCTCATTCATTTCATTAATGTGCTGACTGTATAAATATGTTTTAAAATGGCATAATGTGGCCTTCTTAATTTGAATACTATTTTATTCACAATTTCACAGATATTATTTTTTTAAAATAGATTTGAGATATTTTTTTACTCTCTAAAATGTGATATTCTGTGCCATGCCAATTTAGAAACCTCTTAAACATATTATCAGCACATAGCTGCAAAATCTATAAACTTCCTGAGTGAAATAGCCTTTTGAATCACAAGTAATACGAAGAATTCCCACCACTGGAGAAATACTCAAGAATTCTTGTCCATTGGTGTTTCCTAAAACTTTACTTTGAGAGGAAAATGGAAAAACAGTTCCAAGATAGCTCTTTGATGGCTAAAGTTATCAAGTTTTAAGTTTTATTAAAGATCATAGCTCTTTTTAGCTGTTATATGTGATGAAGAAAATTGCACTTAGATTTCTGTTTTGTGGCTAAAGAACCCAGGCCATTTTATTAAGACAGGAAGTCCACCACAAGAGCAGCTGTCTGAAGTTACACTAAAATTTATTCATTTTCTTTAAAAGTGTTGTTGGTTATCAATTAAATGCAAGCACTAACCTATGTGCTGGAAACACAATAGTCTCTGTAGTGAATATTTTTTCTCTTTTCTTTCTTTTAAAACATTATTCAGTATTCAAGTTCCCTTTCAATTTAGGGGTAATTTAGGCAGCATTCCCTACTGAGCCCTGTATTGGTGGGTGGTAGTGCTCTGTCTTCCTCCCATAAAAGCCAAGGGAGAGGATTCTTCCAGGGAGCACAAGGTATAGACACATGAGCAAGATTCAGCCCCTCAGGTGACCGTACCTGGACTTTCCATCTGGAGTGAGAAACCCAAAGACAAAAAAAGGGTTATTAGCCTCTGCTCCTCTCTTGATTTCTGCCCATTTCCTGAACCCCCTCCTCCATCTCCTGCAGATTCTCTATCATTCAATGCTTGTTTTGTTTTGTTTTGTTTTGTTTTGTTTAGGTAGCCAGTTGGATTTCGTGTATTATAATTGAGAACACTGATTAATGCAGTCTGAATGAAGCAAATAACAATGCTGAATTCACAATCAAGATGTATAGTGAGAATCAGTGGAGAAATATTCTTATTTTTTAAATGTTCTCCATTATTCACCATCAAGTGCTAGCTTCCAAAACTCTGCTCAGCCATCTGCAAGAAGGTTTTAGACTCATTGTCAGGGCAGTAAATTGTGTGGAAAATAAAATAACAATATGTCAAAACCTGGTTATGTGCCTTGCTTTAACATTTGGATGCCAATCACAAGTTATGCTCCACACTGAGTTTTGTTGGTTGTCAAAAGGAAAGAAGATTGGCTGAATTCATGAACCGAAGACCAGAGTTGCCATGCAAAAGACTAGCTGCTTCAAAACCTGATCATCTTGGAGGAACTTGGGATGTTTAACAGGTAATCTAAGGTTGTTAATATGCTGAACCTGAAGCTTCAAGGGCAAGCATCAACATCACTGCTAATTTCAATAATTGTATCCAACATTTAAAGCCAAACAACAACTATGGATATAGGAAATTTGTGGTAAAATGTCCTTCATTTTCTTATTTTGATGATGCTTTCAAATATGTACCTACCTCCTCATGGGACTCCAAGCTTCCCTTCCTGCATCCATTCTCCCCAGAGGATCTAGGGAGATCTTCCAAATATAAATCAGCGCATTTAACTCCCCTACTTACAGTACTCCAAAGATTTTCCACCACACTTACCATAAAACCCCACACCTGCCTACTAGCCTCATATCACCTGGACCCTGCATTTTCTCAGATCTCAGCCCCCTATACTCTCTTCCTTACTGAGACATACTTTCCTTCTTGTTATTTCCTAAACACTGTATGCTCATTTTATCTGGGGTCTTTTGTACTAGCTATTCCCTATTCCTGCAGAGATATAGATTATCATCGTCCATCAGGTCTTGGTTTAAATGCCACCTCCTCAGAGAAGCCCTCCTTGTCCAGCCACCCAGTCATTCACTGAATATATTACCTGCACTGGATCCAGTTTGTGCTCCACCCAAGGCCCATGAAAACCAAATATCTCTGTTCTGTGCCAGAAGGGCCCTAGTGACCATTCATTACAGTTACTCCCGCAGTAAGGTCCTGGCCACCACTACCAATGTAGCCTTCATAGGCCAACAAGCCCCACAGACAGTGCCAACTAACAAGGAGAGCCCTTGGCTAACAAGTAGCCTTCCAGCTACTCCAGACTCAGAGTCTGACTTTGCCAAAAGTTTCCTGGGCAGTTAGCAGAGTTAGCAGAGACTGGAGATGGCAAGGGAGCAGCAAATCATTGTCAGTCTCATTCCCCTATCCTTCTATATGCTGTTCCGAAAGGCAGAAACATCATGCAGTCTTTCTGGAAACACCCTGCAAGACAAGCATCCGACAGTTGCAAACCTGTAGCCAGTTAGGTGATGCATCCCTTTGAACTGGGTCTCCCTCCTTTTCTGCCTCTCTTCCTATTTTCTCTAACTCTTGATTCCCTGGTATAATAAAACATTATCATGGAAGCTTTTGTCTTAAGGAGCCCAGGGTAAAACACTGACACAATTTTAATTCATTTCCGAATATTTTCTTATTTAACTGTTTGTTTATATGACTATTCCCTACTTCCAACCTCCAAGAGCCATGGTCCCCTCACCTCAACATACACAGAATGTAAAAGTTTGGAGCTTGTTTGAATACTCTTTACCTATCTTGTTTACTAGGGCTTTGAAGGATATCTGACACTTAAGATGCTCAATAAATATTTGTTGAATAAATAAAAAGAGCACAACAGCACAGCATCTAATGCCAGCTAAGTATGCCAATTTGACTATAAAGGCAACAAGAGATTCAGTGGGACTATATCTGTCTTGACAACTGCTGTGTCCTCAAGGCCTAACACAGTATCTGGCATGCAGCTGCTCTCAAAAATATGTTTGACTGATTAATGAATTGGAAAGCAATATTAATGACTAGAAATTGTTGGCAAGAACTGATTACTCCATGAGGGAATGTTGGCTAAGAGTTGTAAAGGCACCAAACAAGAGTATAATTTTGTCCCACTCTATCAGATTTTCAGCATCATACCATGTTTCAAGCAAAGATTGTACTCAGGAACTAAATATTGAATGTATTCAATCTACAAAAACTGATAGAAAATTCAAGTGTTAGCAATAATTATTCAAGATCATTCTAATCACTGCATACATGCATCTCATTATCAATGTTCAGAATAATCTATAATATTTAATTCAATGCATTTGTCCAATGCAAGCAATTGCCTATTAATGGATCTTTAGGTTGTTTCCAATTTGTAATTGTAAACACTACTTTAATAAATGACATTGAACATCTAGCTTGAAATACTTGTTAAAAGATATCCCTGTTTTGATACATAGTGCTTAATCACTTCCAAAAACTTTGCCTTATTTTTTACACTCCCACTACAAGGCTCAGGAAATATCTATTTTACTCACACTCTCACCAACTCTAGGTGTGAGCAATCTTTTTAATCATTATCATAATGTTAGGTGAAAACTTACACCATATTTTGATTTTCATTTTTAAAATTATCTGTGAGCTCAATTAACATCATTCAGTATTTTAAGGGCCATTGTGTTTCTTTTCTCCTATAAACCTACTATTTATATCCCAGGCCTGTTTTTCTACCATTCACCTATTTCCTATTGACTTGAAAGGGCTCTGTATCTTCAGATATTAGGTCTTTGTCATGTGTGCTGCAAATTTTGTCTCTAGTCTATCATTTGTCTTTCAATTTTCTTCTACTTTAATGACAAATCTTCATTAAGTTTTTTTTTTAATCACAAGCAGGCATTAAGGAAGATAGAAGAGTGTTCTACATGTCCATATACAATGACAAAAGGTATATTAAAAGGGTGGTATATATGAGTAGTGTGAACTCTGAAAAAGGAATTTTGTTGATTGGTGGTGATGCAAGATCAGGATCAACAGGTGGACTCAATGAGTGCTTATCAGTCCTCCTCACATAGTGAGGAGAAGGGGGAGCAGAGGCGGGCAGTGGAAAGAAGAGCAAATGCAAATGGAGACCATCATACGTCTATGGACAATTAGGTTTCAACTGAAGCAAAGAGGTGAAGGGATGAAGGATGGAGAGGGTGAAGGCTTTGTCTAGTAAGTCTTCTCGTATTATTCAGATTTTGTCATATTCATTCTCATCTATGCTCCTTTGCTTCACCATAAATTTTCCTTCATCTAACATGCCCCTTACATTCTATTTCACCTGTCCAATATACACTTTTGTAAAGAAGCATATATTGTAAATATGCAGCGGCTGTATTTTAAACTTCATTGTATGCCTGGCATGTCCAGCATATGGTAGATTCTCTATAAGTATAGAGTCTTCTGTACACAGATAAATGGTCCAATCTGATCACACAAAGAAGAAACCAGAGATCCACACTCTCCTTTTCTCTATTCAGCCTCTTACAAAGTGCCAAAAACTCTGACTCACCAAAATGTCTCAAATTCTTCTCTGTTATAATCTTCACTCTCACCTTCTAAGCTCAGGTCTTTGTTCTCACCTGGACTATTGCAATGGCTTTTTGATGAATTTTTCACTATTTTTGACTATTAGACCACTCTGATTTATTCCCTCACATTTTTTAAAGATTTTATTTATTTATTTATTTATTTATTTATTTATTTATTTATTTATTTATTTATTTTGCAGGGGAGGGCAGAGGGAGAGAGAGAGAGAGAGAGAGAGGATCCCAAGCAGGCTCCACAACCCAGCATGGAGCCCAATGTGGGGCTCGGTCTCATGACCATGAGATCATGACCTGAGCCAATATATTGTTATCTTTTCCCTAATAATTCAAGTCTAATTGTTTTACTTCCTAGTTAAAAATATCATGGGAAAACTCCTTACGATGACCAAAAGGACCAGTGTCTGCCTCCCTTTCCAGCTATGTATCCTACCCAGGATCCTTATCCACTGAACTATGTTTCCACTATAGTAACTATATATCCAACTGTATCAACTATATATTTAGAGCTCCCCATATGTGCCACTGTTTACCAGACCTCTGTTCCTTGACATAAGCCATTTCTCTGGCAAGAATATCCCTCCACCTTTCCTAAGGCCCAGTCATGCTTTATAATTCAGCTTGTAGGCTTTCCCTGATATGTGTGTACACACATACACACACAGAAAATGTGTTACTCCCTCTTTCCTGCTACCTTAGCACATTGCTTGGATCTATATTAGAGAAATTGTTACATCATAGTGACTGCATTTATCTACAGGACTGTGTCTCCTAACTAAACCATGAGCATATCAGGCCAGGGCCAAAAACTTTCAGTTTTGTATATTTCACTGCTAACACCGTACGTACCTGGTACACACACACTCAGTTAACAGTAAATGCTGAATGAATGCATGCGTGAGTATTTGTTGATTGATTTTCTCACCTTTCTACTACCTTTCTATTATATGGTAGTGGGATTCTGAAAGTTAACTGCTCCTCCTACCATGCGCCAGTTTATTAGTTTCCAAGGACAGTTATAGCAACAAGAAAGAGGATACAAAGAACAATCCTGTTTTTACCAAAACTCTTGTCATATTCTGGCATACTCATTTCCACCCGAGTAAACATCTCAAACTAGACAATAAAATGCTATATCTGAGCTTCCAAAGGTAATTTTAAAGTCCTGCCAGAGATTCAGAAGTGTTTGTGGGGAAGTTATGATGGCTGGAAAACAAGAACAACAGAAAGCTATTTTGAGGATTCTATAGATAAGGTTAAGGGGCGTGAAATTTTCTAGCTGCTCACTACATCTCAGGGTCACAGGCTCCATAGTGTAGAATCAAAGTACTAAACAAGTAAGAGAATACCAAATCTAAGTGTTTGGGTCACAAGAAAGTGATACAACATGACTCTATACCTTTTGAAAGTGATGCTTATGAAGTGCTATTCAAATTTTGGGTTGTAAGACCAGAATGATAGGGTTTCTAGGCTTTTGATCAGTAAAAATTGACCGTAAGCCCCTAAAAGTGCGGTCTTGTCTGTTTGTCACTGAATACCTTTTTTAGCCTAAGAGAGAAAAGTAAAATAGAAGGTTAATAGGAATTTAGAAAATTATCTAAATTGTTAATAATGGCTGAGTCCTCTGTGTACTTAATTCTTTTAATATATTCTTTTAACATAGAATCTTTTAACATTCCTGGCCAACATACCTGAAATAAAAATTTATTTGGCACTATTAATGTATAGTAACAGAAATATTACAAATATGGGTGAGGTTGGAAAGCTACCCTAGAGAAGAATTCTGAGCACCTAGCTTTTCAGAGTGTTAAGACACCAAGAATGAATGTCGAGATCCAACCACACATTATTGAACTCTGACAAGTCAATAAGGCTAATTCTTGGCTGAAATAGACCTCAGCTCAACCTGTTCAGCCTCCTTAATTTTACAAGTGAAAAACTGAGTCTGAAAGCAAAGAGTTATATCCAGGATCCAAGAGTGACCAGTGGCAGATACTAGTCTCTTAAATCTCAGGACAGATGCCAGGATGGAAAATCCACACTGCTGCTTCCTGTCAATTTCCAAACTTCTTCAAAGCCTTTAAAAAAAAACTGGCAATGTATAAAAAGAGCCATAAAACTTTATTCTTTGGAATATACTAAAGACAAAATAGTGTACAAAGCTATTCCTATTAAACATAATGGTTTTGTTTACTGCTATATCTCCAGCAACTAGAATAGTCCCTGGAACTCACTAGGAATTGATAAATATTTATTAAATAAAATAAATCCCCAAACCCAAGAATAAGGTAATATCTAAGAAACTGTAGCATATGGATATGGAGCTATTGACAATGACCAGAAAACCACAATGAAATACCACTACACACTTACTAGAATGACTAAAATTAAAAAGACTGGCAATACCAAGTGTTGGTGAAGATACAGTATAACTGGAACCCTCATACACTAATGTAACGGTAGGACCATGAATTGGCACAACCAACCACTTTGGAAAATATCTTGTCAGTATCTGTTAAAGCTAAACATTTGCCTATCCTACGCCCTAGCAATTCTACTCCAAGATGTATATATCCAATAGAAATAAATAAATAGGGGAGCCTAGGTGGCTCAGTCAGCTGAGTGACCAACTCTTGATTTGTGCTCAGGCCATGATCTCATGGTTCACAAGTTCAAGCCCTCTCAACCTTGGGATTCTCTCTCTCTCTCTCTCTCTCTCTCTCTCTCTCTCTCTCTCTCTTTGCCCTCCACTGCTCAAGCTCTCTTTCTCCCTCTCTAAATAGGTTAAGAAACATCAAAAAATTTTTTAAATAAAAGGAATGAGTAAATATATCCACCAAAAGACATGTCCAACAACACATATTATTATTTATAATAATAGGAAACTAACTGGAAATAACCCAAATTTCTACCTACAGGTGAATGAATAAATAAATTGCAATATGGTGTGGTATAGCTTATAATGGATGCTATACAGCAATATGAAAGAATAAATTAAGATACTCAACAACATGAATGAATCTCACAGACATGCTGCAATCTCATGGTTCGTGAGTTAGAGCCCCACACCGGGCTCTCTGCTGTCAGCGTGGAGTCTGCTTGGGATCCTCTGTCTCCCTCTTTCTCTGCCCCTCCCCTGCTTGAGCTTTCTTTCTCTCTCAAAAATAAATGAAACATTAAAAAAATAAAACTCAAAAAAAATTTTAAAAGACTTATGAAATTTTTACTAGAGCAAACAAATTATTCATAAATCAGTCATTAAACAATTCGTTATGCTAAGCATATGTTATCCATAAGCTAAGCATTGGATCAAGTACAACAGAGGGGTGCCTGGGTGTCTCAATCAGTTGAGTGTCTGACTCTTGGTTTCAGCTCAGGTTAAGAGCTCACAGTTCTTGTGTTCGAGGTCCACGATGGGCTCTGCACTGCCAGTGCAGAGCCTGCTTGGGATTCTTTCTCTCCCTCCCTCTCTCTCTGTCCCTCCCCCGCTCATACTCTCTATCTCAAAATAAATTAACTTAAAAAAAATGTAGAGTAGAAACAAAAAGGCAAAGATCCCTTCCCTGTGCAGGAGATACAAGTGTATCCTTTTTTCCCATAGTTTGAGTGATAAATGCAAACTACGCTTTTGTGCTGATCTCTCAATAATAATGCAGCTTAGGCTACATCAGTTTGTACTTGTTCACAAATTGTGATGTATATGTTCTTACATCAGCATGTGGATTACTTCTCTAATTGGATTCTAAGCCTTTCCAGGGCATGGACTGTGATTCTATTTTTTTTTTTTTATGAGTAATCCTTGTACAGGGTTCACAGAGAACAAGTGCCCAATAAATATTTTTAGCAAATAGATTGATTCCTTCTCCTTGGAAAAACAATATATGGCATACAGGCAACCAGGAAAATGCCCCATTACCTTCTAATGGCCTCACCCTCCTGCAGAGAGGACCATCACACTAGACACTGAAAGCCATTCAATAGTCCTTTGGGAACTCAACCAAGGGGAATATTTAAATCTGTTGACTGTGCTTACTCAATACAAAGAATCATTTACTTGATACCATCCAGTCTTGTGGATTGAAATGTTTTACCTGAATGTATGATTTCAGGACAAAGAAAAAATATTTTGAGAAAGCCCTCATGCCAATTCTTTTTTTTAATGTGTATTTATTCATTTATTTATTTTTGAGAGAGAGAGAGAGAGAGAATGCAAATAGGGAAAGGGCAGAGAGAGGGAGACAGAGAATCCCAAGCAGGCTCCGTACTCTTAGCCCAGAGTCTGACACAGGGCATGATCCCATGAACCATGAGTTCATGACCTGAGCTGAAATCAGGAGTCAGACACTTAACTGACTGAGCCACCCAGGCACCCCTGCTCCATGCCAATTTTTAACAGTACACACGTAGCAAGTCAATGACTGGAGACAGTGAAACTGAACTAGACAAAAATTCAGATTCAAGCCTGTTTGGGCCAGCTCTTGATAATAATATTAAATAGGAAAATCTTCAAGCTCTATCTTTCACAGAAACAATGAGAAAAGTAAGAAAAAACATCAGATATACTTAGTTCTAGCACCACTACAGTCATTTAGCTACAAATAGCCTTCAAAAACTAAAGTTCTATAATATCATCATTGGTAATTTTTCACAAGCCCTTGCCTTCTAATCAGTATTGACAAGACTGTCTCTTGCTATGTCACACCAGTACAGTGGAAACACATTTATAATTGGCAGGGGATCATGCCCCCAAGATTTAGTCCAAAGTTCTCTACCAGAATTTCTAATGACACCAACTAAACTAATAAGAATTCATTTAAAAAGCTATTGTTCAGGGTAATTTTTTCTGATTATTCCACATGCTCATTCTGGAAAATTTAGAAAAGCTAAGAAAAAATTTTAAGTTACTCATTATCCCACAACCTATGGGGGAAAAAAAACACTATGTGTTTTCCTTTACACATAGAAACATATCTTTATATAATGAAAACCATTATTTTTATTCTGTTCTATAATTTTACTTTTTGGTGAACGCTATATAGTAGTAAGCCTGCTCTGCATCACCAAAATAGTTCCATGAATATTATTGTAATGCAATTTTACCTTATGTAAGTACCATAACTTATTTACTCCTTCCTTTATTGGTGTAGAACAAATCTTTGGTTGTCATTTTGCAATTTCTGCCATACCTGTACCATTTGAGGAAATGATGATGCAAGGGGCAGAGTATGGAGTTGAGCACTTACCAGTCAAGTGATTTTGAATACTTAACTACTTTGAGCTTATTTCATCATCACTAACACTGAATAATGTTTACTTCACTTTTGTTATGAGAACTAATTGATATGATCCATGTGCAAACGTTTGCTGAAGTATACAGTGGTGAATCCTACAACTGTTTTTTGTCATCATTATCAAATGAACAGCGATAAAGCCCTTAAGTATTACTGAGAGGCATATGTTATTGTTCCCAACACAGCAAAACTACACAATAATCTGCCTCTACAACTAAAGAATATATGTAAGAGCTATCATGGAGTTAATCAGCATCCACCCTTCTATTATGGTTTTAGCTAATGTTCCTTTCACTCATCTATAAAATTGTCTCAATGGTAGTTCCTGATTTTTACATAAAAAATGTCTAAGGTAACAATTTTAGTTGGAAGGTGTTATCATGGGATTTGTTTGAAGGCAATTTTTGGCTAGCAAGTGAATATTTTTATTTAGTGTTCTAAAACAATAAAAACATGAATTCTAAAGATGCTTTCTTTCACACTTCAAATGATTTTGAAAAAATAGCAAGAGATCACATCAAAATATAACTTTATCCTTATTTGGAGGACTCAGAGATAACAAAAGGCTAAGCTTCTGCCACTAAAGTGTCCACCACTGGCCAGCCTTGTCACCATTTAAGATTCCTGCTTCCTCTCTTGGCCTCCTCTTTTCTACTTCTTTATTATTTAATTCGTACTCTTTTCCACGGTTTTGGCCTTTTTTTTTTTTTACACTTACCATTAGCCAATTATTGTGACCCTTTTCTACCAATAGTGAACTAATCAATCCTACCACAACAGGGATAATTTTGGGTATTTGGGTCTTCTCAACTATTTTCCTTAATGCTCACATCTTAAAGAACCATTCCTCATTGCCAGAAATGTTTTTTAACTTATAGTTCCTAATGTTTCAGGTTGTCCCAAAAACTGACCTCTGAATAGTTATAATATTTTTACAAAAGAGATGACTGCAAAAATTAACTATTTAAAAAATAAATGAATGAAATAAATTTATTGACAACATATAGTGAAAACAACTGGCTCATTGATTTTTTTTATTCAAAGGAGGATATTTTGGCTTAATGAAGACAAAAGCAAAAATATAATAGCTGATTTTAAAGAAGTTCTTTAACTAAAATCTCAGCATCCAACTTTAATGACTTTTTCCTTCATCAATGATTCACATTTATTGAGCATCCATTGGAGCAATCTGGGACCAGCCCTAAAAGCTCTCACTGTGAGATATTATAAAATAGCTGGAAAAGCCTCTTGAGTACTAATGATCACAAACATCCATAAAGCAAGTCACTTTGTATTACATGCACTCAGAGAAGATGAAAATTTGTCTCTGTTATAAGCTGGAACCTAAGTTTGTCTAAGTGTATCAATAATTTACCATTTAAGGAAATTTAGAGAGGATCAACAAAACTTAAGAATCCCGGCTAAAAATAATCAGACCAAAACCTCATGAAATTTTCTATCAAATTTGGAAGAGGACTTTGTCTTTCGGCATGCCTGGAACTTACCAGAAATATAAGGCAGGGCATCGAGACTGTCACATGGCAGATACTAATTGTTCCGATTAAAGTCTAACAAGCTTGCTTCCCTGCTGCTCTGAGAATGTCTCTGACTTTTGATCCTGACATCTGTGTCTTACAAGAATTTCACTCTGCTCTGACATTCCTTCTGATGTTGATCCAGGAATTAATGGATTGTGAAAAAGCTGGCAGGATATCATTTAAAAAATAGAATTCCTAGTGTACAAGTGATGAAAAGGTATCAGAATTCACATACTCTGTGTCTGATACCAACAAAATTCTCAGGTTTGGATGTTTGGATTTTTAATGCTAGTTGAAAACAGGACTGAAAATAAAATTTAGCTAAAATATTCTCATGACAAAAATCGTTATTTCAAAATGTTCTTTTATCACATAGGAAGGGAAGAATACATATTTTTACAAATTACTAATACAAATTCTATATGAGATACTTTGCTCTGAATGACTTCTTTTAATATATACAGTTAATCATCTTTTATAAGGAATATGATGTTTTTATACAATGGAAAATTTCGCTTAGAAAACATGAGCTTTAAAAAATTACCGAAAATGACCCAGTAATATTTGTTTTATCTTTCTAATAATTTATAATTTGGTTAGAGACATAGAACCCAAGTAAACTATTGATAAAAGGGAGAATCTTAATTAAGGAAAGTATCTAATTTTTAAATATAGAAAAGTTTAAATTAAAACTGTCTTAAGATGTGTTTTAAATTAAGGAATTCTCTTCAGGATTGAAATTTTACACATCAGAAGATACTGCCTTGCATTTCATGGTTCTGGATAATTACTAGATGCCAGTGGATAACTTAAACATAGCTTAGAGTCATTGACATTAATGTGTGACAAGCATTACAGAACATATTTAGTAATTTTAAATGGAAAAAGTAAAAGGATTTTTGAAAAACAGGGAAAAGTACCATAGTGGCAATAATATAATTTTTTGAGTAAGGGAAAAATTCTCCTTCATGTCATAATAATCAGAAATTCAACAAATTAAAAAGGAACACAAGTCAATTTAATTGTTAGAGCTATAATTAATGTGAAAATTAATAAGGTTAAGTTATTTAATTCATCTATTCAAGCAAATATCTAATTTTCACATTAAAAAGAGCATCTTTGTTTTTAAAATCCATGGATTTCTGATGATTTGTTTAGATAAATTATTTTAGTAATTTTTATACCTCATCTGTTATTTCAAGAAATAAGGTGACAAATTCACTAAAATAAGTAAAAATGACTGACAGCATGCTATCATTGACCACTAAAAGTCATCTTATATTGATTTGTGTTATCTTATGATATTAATTGTTTAATGTTTTACATATTACTTTTTATGACATGTCAAACTGCCAAGTACTCTACAAATTACATGATCACTACACTAAAGTATGCATTACTTGTTCTTTAAGAGAAAGACTTTCTGGTTCCCAAATCTCCTCCAATCAGCTCTCTTTACACATCCCCTATTAAGGCATTTTCTACACTTCACAAAATCAAATAATTGTCAGTCATCTCCATTATATTGTAAGCCCCTTAAGAGTGAAGACCAGGCCTATCATCGTTATTGTTATACCTCCGGACTTAGACAGTACTTAATAAATGCCCAGTGAATAAATAAATGAATGTGGCTCCTACTAGGTTATTTCTTATTTCAATGATTTCTTTGCATCTTTCTTTTATTGTATGTTGACAAATGCTTCTTGAACAAGTATATAAAATATATTAAATATTAAATTAAAATCTGTGTTATTAAAATTAAATAATATATTAACATTATTAGGAAATATATAGCAGCCATACACTTTTTCAATATGGTCATTTTATAAATGTCAAAAGTCTGTCATATTAATTACCCACTTATATAGCTTAAACATTTTAAGAAAGTATTGAATAATTAAGGAGATATCAAGTCTAGAAAATGTGATATTCAAAGCAGGAAGACAGTGTCACAATATCCACAATCACCATCTGCACCCAGA
This sequence comes from Prionailurus viverrinus, assembly GCF_022837055.1. NCBI lineage: Eukaryota > Metazoa > Chordata > Mammalia > Carnivora > Felidae > Prionailurus > Prionailurus viverrinus. Next base: position 85,786,351 of record NC_062570.1, read on the forward strand.
TAGTTTCTTAAGGTTTCTTGACATTGCCTTTGACACCCAGTACCCTTTCCCCCACCTCGCTTGCCCAAAATAATCAATCATTGAACAAAAATATATGAAGAAGTGGTGCCCAAACTAAAAATCAAGACAGAGAGGGAGAGGAAAAAAATATGGTGAAATACAAGATGAAGCATTAAATCAGAAAGGGTTTGGCCACATTAAAAAAAAAATAAAACTGTGAAATTTGCAAAAGTAAGACAGAGATTTAGAAGTATGATATATGACTGGGGGGATAAAAATAAGACAGTTGGGAAATGAAAATGAAGAGAACAAATTAGACAAGCCATTCATTTTAATCTTTAAAAGACTGTAACTCACTGTCATCAGACAGGATGTGTCAGAGTTAGCACATTTTCTTTTATGCTTCTGAAGGCTTTTTCCCCTTAAAAGTATAGCCTTACGTTGAAAAGTAAAAAAAAAAAATGGTATTTGTTTTTAAATAAATCATTTTTAGATTTCCAGCTGGCTTCACTTTGATACAGGCAAGGAGATACAGGGACTGTGAATTCTGAGTCTGCCTCCATATTGCATCACAGTGTCAAAAATCTCAAAAGTGGTTTGAACCATGAGCCATAAAAAAGTACAAGACACTTAAGACTATGAACCTAGGTACCCAGCCCACAAATCTCCACTCCAGCAGCAAGTCTGGCATGGTAGGTACTGTGGTCCTCTCATACTGGCCATTCTCCTTTAACTTGTTTTAAATGATGGAACCATAAAGTTATGTGATTTTGTCCAAGCTATTCACACCAGGACAATTTTGCACTGTTTCAAATTTATAACAATGATAGATAAAATCAAAAAGAAGAAAATAAAATCCAAACAACAGAGCCAGTCTCAAAGCCGAGATAAACTTCAGAGATAAGAATGGATTAAAGTTATTGGCCAGTTAGTTGGGAAGAGCGGAGGTATACAGATGCTGTTGAGAGTCTAATTCCTGTGAGCTAATGAGTATGAAGGTGCTCCACATAATCAGAGTTCAATAAGGGCATTTCCTTGGAAAAGAGGCTCAGGTGAACAAAAAAAAAGCATCTAACCCACTGCTTTGGATATATGATATATAGAAAGCCAAGTGATAAGTGAGAAAAAAGACGTGGCCTTGTTGGTAGGAATTCCAACATGCATTAAAAGACTGGGTTCTGAACTCCCTGCTAGTCCAGGAAGATAATCATAAAACCGCTTGACAATGAAGGGTGGGCAACAGAAGAAAGGTGAAAGGGGAAAAAAAAATTTCCATTGAAAATAAGCTTACAAATCAAAATGCCAACCCAGATGAAAAATAAAATGCCAAGAAAGACAGCCAAAAAAACAATGAAACATGAATTTAGTCTAGATTCAATTAGCCTTCTAGGATGCTACAAGAGGTAAGTAAAGGAATAACTTATTTATAAAGAACAAAAATGTGAAAAAGGGACAAAATTAAAACTAAGACACATGGATACCAAAATGAATTAATAAGTGAGAAATGAAAAATATAGTGACTCAAGAGAATGAAAAGACAAGCTTGGGAGAAAATATTTTCAAAAGACATATCTGGTAAAGGACTGTTTTCCAAAATATCCAAAGAACTCTTAAAACTCAATAATAAGAACAATTAGGATACAAATGACCTGATTAAAAAATGGGCCAAAAACCTTGACACCTCCCCAAAGATATACAGATGGCAAATAAGCATATGAAAAAATATTATATGTCATCAGGAAAATGCCAATTAAAACAATAAGAGAATAACAACGTACACATATTAAAAGAGCCAAAATCCAGAGTCCTGAGAACAGTGAGAGGATGGCGAGGATATGAAGCAACAGGAACTCTCATTCATGGCTAGCAGGAATGCAAAATGGTAGAGCCACTTTAGAAGACAGTTTTGCAGTTTCTTTACAAAACAAAACAAACTCTTAACCACATGATCTAGCAATTACACTCCTTGGTACTTACCCAAAGGAGTCAAAAACTTCTGCGTACACAAAAACTTGCACACAGATATTTATAGCAGCCTTATTCATAACTGCCAAAACTGGGACACAAACAAGATGCCCTTCAGTAGATTAATGGATAAACAAACTGTAGTATATCCAAATAATGGAATATTGTTCACCCCTAAAAAGAAATAAGCAATCAAGCCATGAAATTACATAGAGGAAACGTAAATGCATAATTTTAAGTGAAAGAAGCCAATATGAAAAGTCTATATACTATATGAGTCCAACTATATGACATTCTGGAAAAGGCAAAATCATAGAGAGAGTAAAAAGATCAGTGGTTGCCATGGTTTAGGTTGGAGGGAGGGATGAATTGGCAGGGCACAGAGGATGTTTAAGGCAGTAAAACTATTCTGCATGACAGATACTATAATGGTGGATACATGTCGTTCTTCATTTGTCCAAACCCATAGAATTTGTAACACCAAGAGTGAACACTAATGTAAACTATAGACACTGGATGATAAGATGTGTCAGTGTAAGTTTATCGATTATAGCAAATTTACCATTCTGGGGAAAGATGTTGATAATGGATAGGTTATGAATGTGTAGGGGCAGAGGGTATATGGGAAACCTGTACTTTCAATTTTGTTGTGAACTTAAAACTTAAATAATAAAGTCTATTTAAAAGAAAACTTAAGGGGCACCTGGGTGGCTCAGTCAGTTGAGGGTCTGACTTCGGCTCAGGTCATGATCTCACGGTTTGTGAGTTCAAGCCCGCGGCAGGCTCTGTGCTGACAGCTCAGGGCCTGGAGCCTGCTTCAGATTCTGTGTCTCCCTCTCTCTCTGCCCCTCCCCACCCTTCACTCTCTTTCTCTCAAAAATAAATAAACATTAAAACAATTATTTTTAACTTAAGCGTGCATGGAGAAAATTAGTGGCATATGTAATCCTAAAGAAAAGATGATCAACAATTATTTTTTTCTTTGGAATATTTAATGTGGTGACATAATTTTATGTCAAGACTATATTGCAGGAAAAGCCTGGATTATAGCAAAAGGGGGAATTATTTTCACAAAGATTGATATAAATATTACTTATAAAAATTGTCCCAAGCTTTTTGAAAGACAATCATTCTTAAAGTGTTGATTCTGGGTTTGAGAGAATATTATGCATACATTATTGATATTGCCCCAATGGTGACCACCCAAGCATAGCCACTGACCAAAGTAAGTTAGGCAAAGGATGAGGACAAAGTTGAAGAGTCAAAGAGCTGCTACCCCAGATCCATATGTAGGACACAGCTCCACAGGAAGCATGACAATGTGAAGTTACTAAAGATCTGAAGGTCTTCCCTCTTTTTTTCAAAATAATAAAGAAGTGTCCATTTCTGTCTACTATAAATCTTAGTCCTAAGAATCTCATAGCACACATAAGCTTAGCATAACTACATAAGTACAAAATGCAATAATTTAAACCAAAGTGTATCCAAAATAAATAAACATATCAGTGAAAAAGGGAACAACATAGAACTCTATAGATTTTTAAGAATAAATGTGGCTTTGTAAAATACATATACAGTGTCCCATCTATCCCCCAGATCTCAGCACTTGCCTTTTGACCAGAGTAGCCCAAGCAGTGACTTGTTCTGTTTCTGAAATCACAGGCTGCTGGCTATAGACTGAGGTACCTACATAACAGGCGCTCCAGCTTCCCTGTAACACCCATTGGCATGGCCTGATAGAAACTCCTCACCAGGCCTAATTGTAGACCTCTCACTCCTACCCAGTGGCTCCCCTGTTGATGTTGAGGCATAGGATGCCACAGGAACCTGTTGGGTAATCTCATATGTATAACCTAGAAGTGTGAGAGAGTTGATGCTCTTCAGTGCTAACATTTCACCAATGGGAAAGAAAACCATTGGATAATGTTTTCCCTCTCTCTCCTACAAACTGACAGTTCTGAGATGTAGTTCATGTGGCTGAAAAGGGAGTAGCTCAACAAATTGAGAATTGAGTCACACTTAATGGTTGCAAGCTCTATAACTCATTTTTGCATGGGCTCTTCCTCCATCTCTAATTCCCCTTATCCATTGCTTCTTCTCCTGAAATTAACCCACTAATAAAATAATACCACAGAAGTCCTCTCCCTGATGCTTTGTTTCCACGCTATTCAATCAAGAAGTAATTAAATTAAAAATCTTCAGTTAAAAGATAGTTTTAAAAGAAGAACAAAGCACATTGTTTGTTTGTTATAGATAAGGACTTTATTTTATATATGTAAACTTTAAATCTAAGTTAGTTACCTATAACGTAATAATGTAATATGTAATATTACATATAATGTAATAATGATTTCAGGAATAGAATTTAATGATTCAACACTTACATATAACACCCAGGGCTCATCCCAGCAAGTGTCCTCCTTAATGCCCCTTGCCCATTTAGCCCATCTCCCCACCCAACACCCCTCCAGAAACCCTCAGTTTGTTCCCTGTATTTAAGAGTCTCTTATGGTTTGCTTCCCTCTCTGTTTTTATATTATTTTTACTTCCCTTACCTTATGTCATCTGTTTTGTATCGTACATTCCACATATGAGTGAAGGCATATGATATTTGTCTTTCTCTGACTGGCTTATTTTGCTTAGCATAATACACTCTAGCCCCATACACATTGTTGCAAATGGCAAGATTTCATTGTTTTTCATTGCCGAGTAATATTCCATTGTATAAATATATACCACATCTTCTTTATCCATTCATCAGTCAATGGACATTTGGCTCTTTCCATACTTTGGCTATTGTCAATGGTGCTGCTATAAACATTGGGGTGCATGTGCCCCTTCAAAACAGCACTCCTGTGTCCTTGGGATAAATACCTAGTGGTGTAATTACTGGGTCGTAGGGTAGTTCTATTTTTAATTTTTCATGTGTCTGTTAGCCATCTGGATGTCTTCTTTGGAAAAGTGTCTATTCATGTCTTTTTCCCATTTCTTCACTGGGTTATTTGTTTTTTGGGTGTTGAGTTTGATAAGTTCTTTATAGATTTTGGATACTAACCCTTTGTATGTTTGAAAAATTAAAAATATATTCCCAAATAAATTATGGGATAAAGGGACATCACCATTAACACTATAAAATATTTAGAACTAAACAACAATAAAAATACTACACATTAGTGTGCTGGTATTTTAACAATCAACTTTCTTGGAGGGGGGGACCCAAAAACCAAAAAGCTGACTTCTAGAGCTTGCCAATTTCTATGGTGTAAATACTCCCATCATGGCTAATTTCAAGGTACAAGATACAAATGTGGAGTTGGGAAGAGATGCATGCAATCAGCTCTTGTGAGTACTATGAGTCAACTGCAGCATATCATTGATACTATATGTCAAAATCTGTGGGATGAGTCAAAGCTTTACTTAAAGGGAAAGTCAGAGCTTTAAATACACTTACTAACATATAAAATAATACATTTAAGCATTCAATTTAAGAGACTAGAAGTAAAACACAATAAATTTAAATAAAGCAAAAATCCATGAATTAAAAACATTAGGAATTAAAAAGAAAGTATTATAAAACAGTACAGAATTTTAAAAATTGTAAGCAAATAGTATGATTTATGCCACCAAATATGAAAATTTACCAGAAATTATACCACCAAATACGAAAATTTACCAGATAATTTTCTAGATATAAATTACAAAAAATATTTAATACGTTAGCAAAATCTGAAAAAAAAAACAACTTTAAAAATTGAATTAGTAAGCAAATGTCTCCTCCTTCCACACAGATACTTGATCCAATACTTTTACAGGGTAGTTTTTATAAGCCTGTAAAGAATAGATTACATAGATATGGATTTTCATTCATAAGATGATAGTTGGCTATCAAACTGCAGCACACATAATTTTAATGGATAATCTCCTCATTTTAAGGTCAACATATTAACAATCTTAATTCCATATATAATCTTAATTCCCTTTTCCATATAACAGGATATTCACAGGTTCTGGGGATTAACACATGAACGTATTTGAAGGCCATTCTTCTGCTTACTTCACTCTTCTACATCGTTTGTTAAATTTCCTCCTACAAACCTTCTAGAATTTGTTGTTTTTAGATAAATGTTTTCTATAACATTTTCTAATTGTTACTGATAGCAGACAGAAAACCTGTTGGTTTTGACTTATAGTACTCTGAAGGCCCTGGCAACTTGAGGTCCTTTATTTTTCTTGTATTTTAGAAAATTCTCAGTAATTTTTTTCAGAGACTGAGATTAAATTCTCCCCCAAATACAATGTAAAGTTTATTGTAGTTACAATCAAAGTTACAATAAAATTTTTCAAAGAATTTCATAAGCTGATTTGTGGAAGAGAAAATAGTCAAAAGTAAGAAGGGTAATTTTAAAAAAACAAAGGAGAAAGGACAGAGTGAGGTACTTGCCCTACCAAATATCAAGACTTATTATAAAAGTAGACTAATTGAGAGAATGTAGATTTGACATAGAGCCTAAAATATTAAATAATGGAGTAGAAAATAGAAGTCAAAAAAAGAGGCTCACATATATGAAAACTTGATATACAACAGAGATGGCATTATATAACCTACTGTGAATAAATATATCATCAGGATAATAAATTTGCTAAAACATCATGACTTTTCATATGGAAAAAAATTGGTCCTATATAGTACATCACAAATTTCATATAGGTAAAAGATCTAAATATTATTATAGCAAAACCTTAACAGAGAAAATATAGAATGTCTTTATGGCCTTAGAGAAAATAAGACATGCACAGGAGAAGGTATTTGCAATGCAAGGATTAGTATACAGAATATATGAAGAACTACAATTCAAGAATAAAAGATAAAATATCTCACAGTAGAAAAATAGGTAAAATATACAGACAATTTGAAGAGAAAAATGGTCAATGGGCCAAAAATATATGAAAATAAGTTCACTTTAAAAACAATGAGAGAAATGTAATTTTTTAAACATGAAAACTACTGTAATACTATTTTATACCCATTATATAAAAAATATATAAAAAATATATAAAAATATATATTAAAAAATATAAAAGATTTTACCCTTTATGTTACAGTCTGTTCATTGGTATAAATCAAGGTCACTACTAACTGACATATTGTCAAGGCCAATGATAATTCTCCATTATCTTCTCATTTTAATCTTTAGCACCATTTGATATGTTCATTCCTTCCTTCTTACAACATTTTCTCTGACCTCTGTGCCTTAACGGTTACCTATTCCTTCTTTGGTCCTTTCGTTCATCCTTCCTTAACCAGGACATTGGAGAATTCCAAGTTCTGTCATCTGCCTTTCTCTACCTACCCTCTCATCTTTGGTTATCTCAACCATTGACAAACTTTCAAATACCATCTACATGCTAATATTTGCCAAACCTGTATCTCTCACCTAGATCTCTTTGTTTGTACACCCAATTGCTAACTCAATATCTCACTTAACTATCTTCTGGCACACATGCTCTTCCCTCACCTCAATCTTCCTCATTTCAGTAAATGGGGCCAAGATTTTGGTCTCGGGCCAAATAAGAGGCATCTTCCATTCTTGTTGTTCCTTAACACTTAAAGTCCAATCCAACACTATATTTTGTCAGATCTATTTCCAATATGTATCCTGAATCTTATTATTTCTCACAATTTCCACTCTTCCAACCTCACAACATTCGTAATCCATGCAAATCAATTTCTGCCTGGATATTTCAGCAGCTTCCTAAGTAGTTTCTTATTCTCCTACAGCCCTCCTCCACACAGGAATCGGCATTCACCTCCAAGATTAAAATTCCCCAATATCTTTCAAAAGTAAACTACAAAATCCTTATCATGCTTCATAAAACTCTCCATGATCTCCCCCTCAGTCATAATCAAGCCATGATGACCTTCTTTCTTTAGTCCCTCAAATGTACCACTCTTTCTTATTTCAGGGTCTTTGTATTGCTTTTGCTACTTACAAAACTCTCCCACCACATGTTCACATGAATGGATCTTTCCCATCACTCAGAGCACCACTTGAATATCACTTCTTTCAGGGTTGCCTTATCAAAAAAATCAACCCCTTACTGAAGCAATATCCTACTTCATGTCTTTGATAGCAAGTACCTGAAATTAACAATACCTAAAATTGTCTTGTTTATTCATTTTCATATGTTTTATTTTCTGCCTTCCTCCTCTTTAAGCCCTTTAAGGCAAGAACTTGGTCTTGTATGCCTCTAAATTCCACAATTCCTGGTATGTTTGGCAGATAGTAGGTACTCAAATAAATACATACCATCAAATGTGAAATTTAAAGTGTTAGGGAAACATCATGTTCAAATGGATACTTGGAGAATCAGAACTTGGATTTAAACAAGTAGTAATTGCAGAAATACAAAATCTTCAGCCCGTGGCATGGAGGTAGGTGTAAACAATATTGTTCTCTCAGAAAACATACTTAGGAGGGAAAAAGGCAGAAATTTTTAAAAAGGAGAACACAGGTGAATGGTCTGAGAGAAGTAAAACCAGAGAGTTCACAAGAGCCAGATGGCTTTCCAAAGTAATTAAATACTGGCAAATATTACAGAAAAATTAAGGAGGATGGAAAAAACCCTGTGGATTTAATAAGTAAGGGGTATTATTACCCTTTTCAACATTTAGAGAATTACTTGTATTAAAAACATTAAAGAATAAACTTAGATGAAATCTAAAGTCCTAGAACATCTATAACGTGTGGTTGAAGTATTTAGAGGGGCAGTCATTGCACAGTGGGTCTCAGTCAGAGACAAAACTGACTGAGACAAAAGTCAGTCTAATTGTGGCAAAAGTCAGTTAAGGGGTTGAACAATGACTTCATGGTGAAAAACTTAAGACAGAGAATAAAAATTCCTCTTCTGAGTTCTTTAGCAATATGAAATAACACTGGGAAGGTTTGTCAAGGGAATAGAAGAGTTGTGGAAGGATTCCTGCTAGGATAGAGGAATAAGCATAAAGTGAAGAGAAACCAATGTATAGTAAAGTTCAAGGAAGAGGAAAGGTCCACCAGAGATAATACGATGGGATTGGACCAGAGGAAAAAAAACAAATGAGGGGTAAGCCTAGCAATGAGGGACTAGCCTAGCCTAGTTCTTCCTCCTTTCACTTTTATTATTAATCAGTGAGCAAACATAAATGTCTACCAGTGTCTGTCACACTGGAGGTGCTCAGTAAATCTTAGTCTATCCTCACATCCATGCCCATATTTTTCTCACCAGAATTCAATCATCCTTCAAGTGTATGTGAAAATTTTGTGTGCCAGTTCCTCAGGCTGCTGGAACCCCCTGGATTTCTCAGCTTTTCTTTTCTTTTCTAATTTTAATTTGATTTTTAAGTAAACTCTATGCCCGTGTGAGACTTGAACTCATGACCAAGATCAAGAGTCATATAGTCTACAGACTGAGACAGCCAGGCACCCCTTTCTGCTTTCCTTGAATGATCCAAGTCAGGGCCTTTCCTGGCAAAGAGAAGGTAATTCTTCAGTAGTAAATCCTTGTATATGGCTGGAGACACCATCCCACTTACCACCAATCATTTCCATTCCTAAGAAGTACTACCTTCCTGTATGAGGCTCCAGGTAAATACTAAAGAACTATAGCATTTACTGAGCTCCTACTATGGAGTTCAGAATAGGCCAACCACTATTCCCAGCCTTTTGTGTATTAATTATAATGATTAATTATGTTAATCATTAACACTCACAGAACCCTATAGATATTCTCATTCAGATTGTAAGAATCCCCAGGCATAGAGGTTATCTTATTCAGTCTCACAGTAAGAGACAGGGAGGGGATTTGAAGCCAGGAGGTCTGACTCTTACCTCTGGATACTACTGCCTTCCTGAGCCATGAAAGGATAAATATCTCTATTGCCTTGGAGTCTGTTCCTTTGCCATAAGCAGACAAGTTGCATATATTCTCAAGAAGGCTATTTATCAAGGGCTACTTCTGAAAACAAGTATGAATTTAAACTCTAGACAAAGTAATTTTTCTTATCTATAGATGATCATCCTCCATGACTCCACATGCATATTCAAGAATCCATTTTCATCAGTTAGAATGAACTGGGGAATCAGAGCTAGATTGCCCTCACATGCTTAAGCTTTTGTATTTTTCACAGGACATACAAACTATCCTAACAATAAATGTGTAATAATAATTATTATAATGAAGACTGTATGATGTCTTGACTGGCTAGACTATGATTTAATCATTTTTCTCTTTATTAGAGACCATCTATGTTAATAAGAAACAAATATTTATATACACACAATTGTATCGCCAAAATCAGTGGCTATAATCCACATTGGCTGCTGCTTGAGTTGTTTTTTTAATTATTTCCCCTATTTCCCCATACCACCTCCACTGTTTTAAGTTGTGAGGCTTTGGGATTTGAGAGTTCATTTCAATATGAGATAAATCAAACGTGCTTCCTGGATCAAGATTAGATGAGTTAATTACATACAGACATGCCTAGGTACTTTGTTCTCTAATCAGAAAAAAACCAAATGGAATAATCGCTTTCAATACTTTGAAGACCTCTGACATACAAGCTATCAATGGTGCAGTTTTCCTTTTTTGCATTTTCTGCTACAAGAATTCATAATGTGGAGCCTATATGCAGTCGTACTTAAAATTCAATATAAGCTCTTACGGAATACCTAACCTTTCAGAATAATTCATTTATGAGCTTTAAGAAAAAGCTAAGCACAGTTGATATATTTTTTTAACATTTATTTATTTTTAAGAGAGAAAGAGAGAGCATAAGCAGGGGAGGGGCAGAGACAGAGGGAGACAGAATCTAAAGCAGGCTCAGGCCCTGAGCTGTCAGCACAGAGCCCAATGCGGGGCTTGACCCCATGAACTGACAGATCATGACCTGAGCTGAAGTCGGACGCTCAACCAGCTGAGCCACCCAGACGCCCCGTAGTTGATATTTTTTAAAGTTCTACACCGCAAATAAATGAATTAGTTTTTATGAAAGGGAAGTATGGGCTTTTATACTCCTAGCATAACTACAAAAATAAATTCCATATTAATTAAAGATTGAAAAGTAAAAAAATAAAATAATAGGAGAAAAATATTCTTTTTTTTTCCTTGTTGAAGTTTTTGTTTAAATTCTAGTTAGTTAACATATTAGTTTCAGGTGTAGAATTTACTGATTCATCACTTACATATAACATCCAGTGCTCATCACAAGTGCCCTCCTTAATACCCATCACCTGTTTAACCCATCCCTGACCCCCGGGCCATGTCCCCTCCAGTAACCCTCAGTTGTTCTCTATAGTTTGCTCTGTACAGTTCTCTCAGTTTGTTCTCTACAGTTTGCCTCTTTTTCTTTTTTCCCCCCTATGTTCATCTGTTTTGTTTCTTAAATTCCACATTACAAGTGAAATCATTATGGTATTTGTCTTTCTCTGACTGACTTATTTTGCTTAGCATAATAGTCTCTGTCTCCACCCATGTCATTGCAAATGGCAAGACTTCATTCTTTCTATGGCTGTGTAGTATTACACACACACACACACACACACACACATATATATATATATATATATATATATATATATATGCACCCCATCTTCTTTATCCATTCACCAATTGATGGACATTGGGCTGTCTCCATAATTTGGCTATTGTTGATAAGGGTGCATGTATCCCTGTGAACCAGTATTTTTGTATTCTTTAGGTAAATACCCAGTAGTGCAATTGCTGGATCAGAGGGTAGGCATATTTTTAACTTTTTGAGGAACCCACACTATTTTCAAGAGTGGCTGCACCACTTTGCATTCCCACCAGTGTAAGATCCTGTTTCTTACATCTTAAAGAGAAAGGGATCCTCTTTCTCTGCACCCTTGCCAACACCCTTGTTTCCTGTGCTGTTCATTTTAGCCATTCTGACTAGTATGAGATGATATTTCATTGTAGCTTTTATTTGTATTTCCTTGATCAGTGATGTTGAGAATCTTTTCATGTGTCTGTTGGCCATCTGTATGTCTTCTGTGGAAAAATGTCTATTCATGTCTTCTGCCCATTTTTAAACTGGATTATTTGTTTTTTGGATGTTGAATTTGATAAATTCTTTATCCATTTTGAATACTAAACCCCTCATCAGATATGTCATTTTCAAACATCTTCTCTCATTTCAAAGGATGCCTTTTAGTTTTGTTGATTGTTTCTGTGCAGAAGCTTTTTATATTGATGAAGTCCCAATAGTTTATTTTTGTTTTTGTTTCCCTTGTCTCAAGAGACATACCTAGTCAGAAGTTGCTCTGGCTGGTGTCAGTGAAGTTACTGCCTGTGTTCTCTTCTAGGATTTTGATGGTTTTGAGGTCTCATATTTAGGTCTTTCATCCATTTTGAATTTATGTTTGTGTATGGGTAAGAAAGTTGTCCAGGTTCATTCTTTTGCATGTTGGTGTCCAGTTTTCCCAACACCATTTGTGGAAAAGACCGTGTTTTTTCCATTGGATATTCTCTCCTGCTTTGTCAAAGATGATTTGACCATATAGTTGTAGGGTCATTTCCGGTTTTTCTACTCATTCCATTGATCTATGTCTCTGTTTTTGTGACAGTACTATACTGTCTTGATCACTACAGCTTTGTAATATAACTTGAAATCCAGAATCGTGATGCTTCCAGCTTTGCTTTGCTTTTTCAAGATTGCTTTGGCTATTCAGGGCCTTTCATGGTCCACACAAAATTTTAGGATTGTTTATTCTAGCTCTGTGAAGAATGCTAGTGATATTTTGATAGGGATTGCATGAATGTGTAGATTGCTTCAGGCAGAATAGACATTTTAACAATATTTGTTCTTCCAATCCATGAGCATAGGATGTCTTTCCATTTCTTTGTATTATCTTCAATTTCTTTCATCAGTGTTTTACAGTTTTCAGAGTACAGGTCTTTCACCTCTTTAGTTAGGTTCATTCCTAGATATCTTATTATTTTGGTGTAATTGTAAATGGAATTGATTCTTTGCTTTCTCTTTCTACTCCTTATTATTGGTGTATAGAAATGTAACAGATTTATTTAAATTGGTTTTGTATCCTGTGACTTTACCAAATGTGTGTATCAGTTCTAGCAATTTTTTGGCAGAATCTTTTGGGTTTTCGATGTAGAATATTATGTCATCTGCAAATAGTGAAAGTTTGACTTCTTCCTTGCCAATTTGGATGCCTTTTATTTCTTTTTGTTGTCTGATTGCTGTGGCTAGGACTTCTGGTACTGCATTAAATGACAGTACTGAGAGTAGACATCCCATAGAGGAAAACTAGAGAAAAATATTCTTCTACTCTTAGAATGCAAAAATCTTGCTTAGCATGATACAAAAACAAGAAACTATTCTTTGAAAAATGACAGTGGCAGCACCTGGGTGGCTCAGTCGGTTAAGCCTCTGACACTTGATCTTGGCTCAGGTCTTGATCTCAGGGTTGTGAGTTCAAGCCCTGTGCTAAAGAAAAGCAACAGCTGAGATTGGTATGATGAGCACTGGGTGTTTGTTATATGTAAGTGATGAATCACTAAACTGTACTCCTGAAACCAATATTACACTGTATGTTAACTAACTAGAATTTAGATTAAAAACTGGAAGAAAAAAAGTGACAGCTGATTAAATAGAAATTTAACTACTGTATGCCAAAGGACACTAGAAAACCTAAAAGATAAATGATAAACAGGGAGAAATGTATTACATTTCTAAATGACAGATTATTTAAATACACTTAATCCATAAAGAATGTTCACAACTCAAAAAGAGAAGATGAACATAGTTAATTGGGCAAGATTATGAAGGGGAAAATTACAAAAGAAATACAAGTGACCAATAAACATATAGAAATATATTTAATTTCATTTAATAATCAGTCAACAGATTCTTTAAGTGAGATAATTTCTTAATCCATCAGGCTGACACACGTGAATAGAAGTGAGAATGTAGGGAATGGAATATTAATTCATCTATTATACAAAGGCGTAAACCTTCTATTTATTAGATAATATCTTTGGAAAAATTAAATGTGGATATTCTTTGATGCAGTAATTCTAATTCTAGGAGTTCGTACTAGTATGGCTAGAATGGTGCCTCCTCCACCCCCTGCTCTCTATCTCTCTCCCCTTCCAGCTCCTTAGCTGTGATGTTTCTTTTCTGCCAGGGCAGTGATTTGCTGTCCTTCAGGGAAAGCATGCCGTTCTTTGGTCATTTCACCCCAGGCAGAGTGATAAATTTAATTCAGGGGCTATTTTAGCCTCATGTTAAAACCGTCTTTTCAGGGGCACCTGGGTGGCTCAGTCAGTTAAGCATCGGACTTTAGCTCAGGTCATGATCTCACAGTTCATGGGTTCAAGCCCTGCGTTGGGCTCTGTGCTGACAGCTCCAAGCCTGGAGCCTGCTTTGCTTTCTGTGTCTCCTTCTCTCTGCCCCTCCCCCACTTGCCCTCTGTCACTCAAAAATAAATAAACGTTTTTTTAAAAAAGTGTTCTCAAATTTAGCCTAATCAATAGTAAAATAGTGACTGTATTTTAATTCCTGCCTAGCTCCTGGGTCTATTTATCAAATTATCTATTTAGCAACATCTAAAGGAGGAGTTATTAGCTCCCCCAAACCAAACATAATAGAATACATATACATATGGACATGAAAAGTGGTCATGTACTGATGTGGAAAGAGGCCTATGGTATGGTAAATAATAAAACAAATTACAGAATATAATATGAATATGCCTAAAAATGTTATTAACAGCAGTTATGTCTGGGGAATGGTTTTGATTAGGAGACTTTCATTTCATACTTTATAAATTTCCGTAATCTTACAGAAGATTATTTATTCACTTATAGGACAACTGCTACATTTTAAAAAATGAATGAAAAACATTAATTCATGTGAAAAAGAAGAGCAGTCTTCATCAAAATAGGGTAACCAGGTGACCACATGGGGCCTTGATTCTTTCATTTCACTGTTGCAAACAATATGTCTCCATAACGAGAAATGTGTGCATATATAATCCCCTGACTATTAAAAATGAAGGTCATTTGCACATGGATTTACTGAGGTGAAAATCCTGGAACAATGGTTAACATTTTGACCATAAGAAACTTTGCTGATGAGACATAAAATAGTGAACAAAAATGACTAAACTTCATTTGGTCATTTTTGATGTAAAAATAGATTTTAATATTTAAATAGTAGGGTATAATTTTAAAGTTACTTTTTAAGAGTAGCATCCACTGTGCTTCACAGGGCCAGGACCCAGTGGGATTAACAGTGGGCGGGATATTGGTTAAGACTGTCAGTCTATAGGGAGGAGAGGCACCTTCTGACCACACCCTCACTGAGCATTATGCAGATCAGAGAGACCTACACAGGCTCTGATTTCCCCTAAGTATTGATGAATAAGTACAAAATAATAGGAAGTGACAGTAAACAGATGACTGAGGTCTAATTTAATGTCATTTAAAGAGACAATATACTTTAAATTGATCTTCAGAAATTACAGTTTACAAATAAGATAACAGAAATGTGTTTTTATCATTTTAGCTCACTAATATAAATTTCCTTGTGAAGGAAAGGAGATTATTGGCTATATAATGTTGTTAAATTTAAAAAATATGTTAATTTAGGTAATTTGTTTCTTACCTTTAGTAATTTTACTAATACAAGAAATAAAGTATTATAAACACATAGGCAATTATATATAAAGATGCAAGTTTATATATATAATTTTAAATATTCATGTCATATAAATAAAAGTTAAGCAAGAGGCTTTAATAGTTATATATTTAACTGATGAATATGCAATGAATATGGATAAATTCTTTCATCAAATCCATGTCCAAAATAGGGTTAAAAATACCACATTAAAAAAAAATTTGTCTAAAGCAAATTCAAACTTGTCCAAACAAGTAAAATATAAATTTTGTTCAATACTAGTGATCTAGAGATTATGTTGCATGTGTATATAGATATGATATATACTTATGTGTGTGTGTGTGTGTGTGTGTGTGTGTGTACTCACGAAATCCCCAATTAGCCAAAATATTTTTATCTGTTTTTTAGGTGCCATTTTAAACTTGTCAGCCACTTCTCCACCTATCAATGGAGGTAGCAAATCTCCGTAGAGCAAGCCCTTTTCTGTTGTGGAAAGCTCTGGAATCGCCCTTGTTAGTCTCATAAACATAAGGGAAGAAGACAGTTACTGCTTCAGGAGAAAGGTGTCACACAGTCCTATCTGTGTCTTAACAAAACTACCTATCCCATACTTCTGTGCAGAGCGAACGAGGAGCATCCAGGGCAGACTTGGAATTCCTGACCCCTTCCCTTTAGAGGTATTAGCGCTGTTAGTACAGCTTCACTAATGCAATGAGATGGTCCCGACTGAGATGTGTTAATGGGACAGGACACCAAGAAACTTCAAAAGAGAAGAATACCAGGGAAACACTGGACTTCCTACTAATCCAGACACAAAGAAGTTATAACTATTAATATAAATAATATGAAACAATATGAATATTATTTTCCCCTTGGGCCAGGGGTCATAGAAAATACAAAAAAGGATAAATGGATGATTGATAGAGGATTAAACACACATAAATTTTCTAATGCTTCTTAATGCTTATGAAAGTTTAAAAGCAATTATTTATTTATAGTATACAAAAATCTTGAGGTGAATCTTTATTGTGAAAGTCTATAACACTTGAACTCAGATCACACAGAATCCATAATGTGTTGTGATACTCCTCTGCACCCTTGAGAACTCTGACTTACTCAGCTGCAGTTGTGGATAGTATCTGTTTGCAAAAGAGGCAGATCTACTCCCTAGAGTCCAAACTATTGAAGAACTCTAACCTGGCCATTTAACCCACTGCAGACCTCACTAGTGCAGAAATGACAAGTGGATGTCATAAAACCAAATTGTTTGGATCAAATAGGTTAAGGCAGCTCTATGCTATAATCCCAAGGTGGGCGCTTCATGTTTCATGCAGCAGAAACCCCTCCAGCTGCCCCAGCACTCATCTCATAGATAAGCCCAGAGAGTGCCTTCAGTGCTGACCACTCAGACGTAGCTGTCCCAAGTGGACAGAGGTGGTATGTGGCCTTTAGTTCTGAAAGATATCCCCCATTTTTCCTCCCATGTGCTGATTGGTTTTCCTGTTTCTACTCTCAGAACGGCCAGAGTGGTCTTTCCAAAACATAAATCAGATTGTTGTGTGCCCAGCAGAATAATTCCATTCATTCTCAGTTTTTGGTGGATTTTGTTTCACTAAACGCCTTTAATAATAGCATAAAATTCAAAAATGCATTTCTCTCAGAAACAGTATAAATGAGGTGAGAAGAATCTTCCCTACTGGGACAAACCCCTCCTTTTCCACAACACTGAGCCTACAGCAAGATGAGGGAGAGGATAGAAAAAAAGGTGGGGAGGTCAGCTCAAATGTTAACATTTCACACCAGCATCCAAAACAAGCAACTCGCATTTCTACAAAGATAAAGATATTATGGCAAGAAAGTAGGTGATATATCCTTACTTTGGGTCTTGTGCTGATTTGCACATTTGAAAATAGGTAGGTCTATCTATGAATACAAGCTGAAATATATGAACTTCAAACGATTTTAAGTGATACAATGAAAACACAAATTTTTAGATTTTCTGACCTGGAGGGCTATAAACAACTCAAGTAAATTTTGAAAAGTTATCTTAGTGAATTAAATCACAAACAGTTTGAGTATATATGTATTCAAAGGAATAACACAAAGTAGTCCATAAAAGTAATCCATCTGCCTGCTAGATATATGGTAGAAAACCAGAAGTAACTATAAGAAAAGATCCAGATGCTGTCACTAGAAACTATATCTTACATAGAAAAACCATGCACTTCTCCATGTGTCATTCCAATGATTGTACACTGAGACTACTCCATTAAAGAATTAATTTACTGTAAGAGGATACTTTAAAAATAAACATTTACTGTTATAAATGATCCAACATTTGATAAAATATATACAATACATGGTTTTTTTCTAACTTTAAAAAATAAGTCACTAAGGCATTTCCACTTCATTTTTGTACAGAACAATTACTAGAAAAGTATGTAAGTGGAATTCAACTAAAAATAGTTATTTTTGTAATGTATACTCTATATTTCTGTCCACATCTTCTAACAAAGATTGTGTGTTCAACCTGCATTTATCAATTGGCTATTCTTTTTGAAAAATCAATGTTATATATTTCAAAGAAATAGCAATACAAAACGCAGACATATCTCCTCTCTAAAGTATGTTTTCACTAAATAGAGAAAGCTTTCATATTGCATTTTTGTGTTTTAGTCTTTTCCTTTAAAAAAAATCAGTGATTAATATAAAGATCCTCAAAGCAGAAAATACACAAGTGTAATTACAGAAAGATTATGTTTTAATTAATAAGGATATGGGAAGAGAAATAATAGCATTTCTAATGTGTACTAAAGTTCTCACAACAGCCAAAACACCAGGAAATTAATGCAATTGGTTTACACACTGGCACAAAAATATAAGATAATATAATCATCATCACGACTGTTATTCTTTTCCCCAAAAGCTTTTCTCATGATATTATATGAGTAAATGTTTAAAGGAAAAAGATTAAAGCAATGATTTCCTTTTCAAGTCCTATTTTCTTTTCTAATTTCCAGTCAGTACCTAAATGTAACAAAAGACTGTTTTCCTTAAACAGACATCACTTTTTTAAAGGTGTTGTCATTAAAATGCTACCTTGATTTTTATATTTCCTGACATCAGGTTATTTGGGCTATGTTTACTGCCCAGTGTCCAATGACATTTGCAGAGGGCTTCAAGAACTGAATTCTATCTTTTATTGTATCAGCACAAATATACTTTTAGAAAAAGGAAAAAAAAAAGGGTCACAATAAGATGTAACAGCTAAATGTCAAACAGGTGGTAGGTTAGAAAGGATTAAAAATCTAGAGTCTAACTTTGAATAATATTAATAAAATTTATAGAAGTACTTCAAACCTATATTCTGGCTTTCTATCTTCATCCTCCCTCCCCTACTCCCATCAATTCCTATATTCATTTTGTACAATCTGGGAAATATCCCAATTCTGTGACAAGATCCTGATTTTTAGTAAAATTTGGCAGGAGAAAATCGGACAGTAGAATTTACTGAGCTTTTGAGGAGCGATTTTAAAGTAATGAGACTGATTCTCCTGCATGGCTTGAAGAAGCAGGGAAGGAGTGATCACAGCAAGGACAAGTCTGAACAAGCTTTAACCTGGAGCAACAGTGCTCCGAAGGCTGGACAGCCCCCATGCCGGAGATGTTGCTAAAGAAACCCACACAGGAGCACACACACACACACACACACATGCACACAGCCCACATTGCCCCCAGGCCGGAGACGATGCTAAAGAAACCCACACAGGAGCACACACACACACACACACACACACACACACACACATACACACACACACACACACACACATGCACACAGCCCACATTGCCCCCAGGCCAGAGATGATGCTAAAGAAACCCACACAGGAGCACACACACACAAACACACAGCCCACATTAGAAACAAATGATTTAGAGTAAAAAGAACAACTTTACAGTAGAAAGAAAGAGAGAAAGAAAGAAAGAAAGAAAGAAAGAAAGAAAGAAAAGAGAGAAAGAAAAAGAAAGAGAAAGAAAGAAATGTTTAGAATAAATATTTTAGAATAAATTTAGATTTAAAAATTGTACTTAAATTAAATCTACAAAAGAATATACATAAGCAGGTAAAAGAAGCTAGACGGGATAAACTTAGGTCAACAAGATTTTTTTTAACTGATCTCAGAAAGGTTTTCATGAAAGTAGAAAAGCCTCTCATGATACTTCAAACTAGCTGAGTATCAGAATCATGTGTAGAGCATTTTTAGTAAACTAGACTCTTGGTTCAGCTGCAGATTGGCTGAATTGAGCAGAGTGGGGCTGAATTGAGCAGAGTGATTCTGAGGCTGTCGGGCTTGGAAACCACCTGCCTCAGGACAGTGCTGATCATATATTCAGTGCATCCAAATGGATAATTGAAAGAAAGATTACCAAAGAGTTACGGTTAGTCAAAGAATATGACTTACTCTAAAAAAAAATTTAAACGAGAGTTTTTACTCTTTCACTGGTTTATCAATAAACATATATTGAGTGACAACTAAGAACAAGGCACTGCTTTACAAAAGTGGCAACTGACTGAATGTGAGAAAAGAGAGATAAGATGATAATAATAATAATATCAGCTATTGGAATTAAGATTTTGAAAATTAAATTAAAAAATAATAATAGCTGCTAATATTAGTGTTTCAATGTGCTAGTCACTGTTTTAAACACACAAATATTACCATTTTTAGCTATTATCTCATTTTTAGTGTTCACAAGTATTCTCTCATGATGACCCAATATTATCCCCATTGTACAAATGACAAAATTGAAAAACAGGGGTTAACTAACTTTCAAAGACCACAGAGCTGGTTAACCAGTATAGCTTAGACTTGAATCCAGGCAATCTGACCCTAGCACCCATGTTCTTAAACAGTATAATATATTAGCTGGGCCAGAGAATAAAAAAGTTGCTCTAAAGATGCACCATGAACTCTGAGTGAAAAGGAGTGAAAACTTGAAACCAACATTTCTATATTCTAAGCCTGTGTCAAAATCACAATTGAAAACGATTTAATTTCTTGACATAAATGACATGTTCATACAAAATTCACACCACAGAAAAAACACTCAGTAAGGATTCTTATATATAATTGCTAAAGCACTTGGAAGATTCTCTGAAACAGAATGGGCAATATTTATCTTGAAATTAATTCCTAATGAAAATTCTTAGCCTCCTACTATGTTTCAGATGAAACTATTTTTGATACTTAACACTAAGTTTTTTATCAAATTTGACAAAAATGAGTTTTGTTTCTCTAAAAATTCAAATTCAACATACAAAGTGAAAATGTTGTCATTGAGGATATTCAAACAAATGCAATTAAGGTAAGTCCCAAATGTTTTTGAACAAAACCATTAACCATTATTAAACTTACCTATCAAGACTGTGTACTGCATACAGACTTGTAATTTCTGATATCTGTTTTTCAAATCTGATGCAATGTATTATAATTATACTTTGTATTTTATATTAAAATTTCATGTAAGACAAACATACATTTTAGAGATTCTACACAAGTGTGATTTTTTTGTTGTTGTTTTAAGTAAGCTGTATGCCCAACTTGGGGCTTGAACTCAAAACCTGAAGATCAGAAGCCCTGTGCATTACCAGCTGAGCCAGCCAGGTGCCCCTACACAGATATGATTTTTAAATTAATGTTAAAATCTATTTTGAATGTACAAAGGACCATTTGTACAAGAAGACATTTAATTAACAGGTATATGGAATTTTTTCATCTCAAGAGCAATATAGTAAGTGCTAATAAAAATAATGAAATACAGGGGCTCCTGGGTGGCTCAGTTGGTTGAGCATCCAACTTCAGCTCAGGTCATTATCTCACGATCTGTGAGTTCGAGCCCCACGTCCGGCTCTGTGCTGACAGCTCAGAGCCTGGAGCCTGCTTCGGATTCTGTGTCTCCCTCTCTCTCTGACTCTCCCCCGTTCATGCTCTGTCTCTGTCTCAAAAATAAATAAACATTAAAAAATATTTTTTAAAATAATGAAATACATAAATATTAAACTAAACTATCAAATATTAATATATTTTTAAATGGGGTGCCTGGATGGCTTATGCATCCAACTTTGGCTCCAGTCATGACTATATATACATATATATATATATATATATATATATATATATATATATACTGAAATAGTAATATATATATATACACACACACACACACACACACACACACACACTGAAATAGTTATGTCAATACAACCCTTCCGAAAGACTTATGAAGAGCTTCATATATTTATAAACTTAGGCAATAATTTTCATTTGGGGTATTATGCTAAGCAAATAATTGTGAAGAAGTTTATTGCAGGAAAATAAAAAAAATGTAATTGTATTACAATAGGAGAATGCGTGTTTAGTGCAGTATATTAGTCAGGGTTCACTAGAGAAAAAGAATAAATAGGATATAGATAGACAGCACGAGATGTATGAGGAGGATTAATTCACACCATTATGAAGGTTGAGGAATCCTATGATCTATCATCAGCAAGCTAGAGGCCCAGAGAAGTTGGTGGTGGTTCTGGCCCAAACCAGAGAGCTTGAGGACCAGAGAAGTCAATGGTGCAAGTCCCAAACTGAGTTGTAAGGTCAGAGAATCAGGAGCAATGATGTTCCAGGGAAAGAGAAGATGAATGTACCAGCTCAAGCAAGACAGGAAATTTGCCCTTCTTCTGCTTTTTGTTCTATTCAGGCCTTCAGTGGATTACATGATGCCCACTTACACTGGTGAGGGCAATCTTTTTTGTTCAGTCTACCCAATCAAAGATACTCTCTTTTGGAAACACCCTCACAGACACAACCAGAAATAATGTTTTACCAGCTATCTGTACATCTCTTCACCTGGTCACGTTGACACATAAAATTAACCATCATGTACAATATGGCATAAGTATAATTGGCCCCCTTAGCATTGCTCAAAAGTATCATTAACTATTATTAGATTAATATGTTACAGAAGGTATGTATATGTGGTAAAAATGAGGAGAAATGGGAATCTTACTGTTGATGAAAGTGTAAACTGATGTAACAGTTTGTAATGTAAACAGTTTGTAATGTTTGTAACAGTTTGTAATGTAAAAATGGACAATAACCCATAAAAATGTGCATACTCATTTTATAATTTTGCTTCTAGATATACATCCTGCAGAAATCTTCATATATGTACAGAAGGAATAATATACAAAATGTCTGTAGGAGCATTGTTTCTAACAACAAAAATGGGAAACAAACTGTCAACAAGTAACTAGATAAATAGACTGTGGTATATTCACATAATGAAATATTGTATAACAGTTAAAAATAAATGTATAACATTTTTATACATCAGCATGAATTTACATTTCATAAATGTTGCAAGTGCAGAATGATATACATTATATCATTTGTACCATTTATATAAAGTATGAAAAAATGCAAAACATATGTGTATATATATGTCTTAAATGATTCCTATACATATTTTTATATGATTATACTCTCGTGTTCTCTCTCTGTATATAATAAAGTATGTGTGTGTTATAATATAAAACACACTTAGAAATTCAGGATAATGATTACCTTTGAAAAGGAGGCAAAGGGAGGGGAAATGCTGAATTTATGCTTTATTTCCTAAAAATAAAAATATGAAGAAAAGATTTGATAGATTTGGGTTGCACAAATGTTTATATCAATCTTTTATGTCTTGAATATTCCCTTGTTTATTTAAAACAAAGGGAAATAAGAAAGACACTTCCATTCCATACAGAAAACTGGGAAACACAAAGCTGGGGAGGAATACAGTGTGATTATTGAACAGTGGTGAGAATTACTTGACTTCAGAAAAGATTCCAGTATGACAGAATGAAAAGGAAAAAAATTGAACTGATCAGACAGCCTTGATAGAAGACTTAGGAAATCAGGCAGAGGAATAGTGGAAAGACAGTGTTCATATTAAGAATATAATTTTCTCTTATATTTAAAATTCTGAAACTATGTACCTTAATTCCAGGCAAACTATGTAGCTGCACCTTTCTTCTGGAATTAGAGGTGATTTGTTCCCTAGCTCAACATAATGGTAATCACAGAAACAATTCAAAATAAAGAAAACAGAGAAAAAAGACTGAAGAGAAAAAACCCAGCAGACTAACATGTGTAACTAGAGTCAAAAAAAAAAGGAGAAAGAGTTGAGAACAGAAAGCAGTATTTTAAGAAATAAAGGCCAAAAATTTGACAAATATTATAACCTGACAGATTCAAGAAGTTCAACAAATCTCAAGCAGATAAATCCTCTCCCATCCCAATAAAAACACAAAAGGCACATCATGATCAAATTGAAAAAAAATGATAAAAAATCTTAAAAGCTGCAGACAAAAAACTCATTACATCAAGAGAAACTCGGGTAAGGATGATATCCAACATCACACCAGAAACTCATATAACCAGAAGACAACAAATAGCACTTTAAAGTTTGGGGAAGGGCGCCTGGGTGACTCAGTCCCCTAAGTATCTCACTTGGTCCGTGAGTTCAAGCCCCGCATCCAGCTTGCTGTCAGCACAGAACCCACTTCATATCCTCTCTCTCCCTTTCTCTCTGCCTGCCCCGTCTCACTCAAAAATAAATAAAAACATTTAAAAAGAAAAAAAAACAATAAATTTTTGGCTGAAATCTATTGATCTAGAATTTCATATTCAATGAAAATACCTTTTTATAATGAAGGTGAAATTAAGATTTTCTCAGACCAAAAAAAAAATTTTTTTAACAAAAAGAGGTGTTTAAGGAAGTTCTTCAGGCAAAAGGAAAACAATACAAGTGGTCACTTGGATTTGTTAAGGAATAGAGTGTAAAAACCCATAAGTGTATGAGAAATAAAATACACTTTTCCTCTTTTAAAATCTCTTTAAAAGGTAATTGCTTCAATAAAAATTAATAAGATTTTCTGAGTTTAACTATGTACGAGTAAAATATATGACAATAGTAGCACAAAGAACAGGAGAGATAAATGGGAATATATTGGTATAAGTTTCTTAGATTATAATAAAGTAATAAATATTATTCAAAGATAGACTAGGAAAAGTTAAATACATATACTCTAAGTCTTAGAGCAACATATGCTCAGACACACAAAACAAAACAAAGATATATAACTAATAAGCCCATTGTAAAAATAAAACAAGATCATTAAAAGAATACTTATTTAATTCAAAAGATGTCAGTTAAAAAAAAAAAGGAAAAGAGAAAACAAGAAAAGAAAGAGACCAAACAGGGGGTGCCTGGGTGGCTCAGTCGGTTAAGCAGCTGACTTCGGCTCAGGTCATGATCTCGCGGTCCGGGAGTTCGAGCCCCGCGTCGGGCTCTGTGCTGACAGCTCAGAGCCTGGAGCCTGTTTCAGATTCTGTGTCTCCCTCTCTCTGACCCTCCCCCGTTCATGCTCTGTCTCTGTCTCAAAAATAAATAAACGTTAAAAAAAAATTTTTTTTAAAAAGAGACCAAACAGAACACAAATGACAAGATAGTATAATTAAACTCAAGCATATCAATATTATATTAAATGTAAATCATCTAAGCAAACCAATTAAAAGTAAGAAATTGTCAGATTGGAGGAAAAAGCAAGACATAGATACCTTCTTTTTACAAGAAACACACTTTAATATAAAGATACAATAGGTTAAAAGTAAAAGGATCAAAAACACTATCTTCTGATAACACAAGTGAAAAATTGCAGTAGTTATATTACTATGAAACAAAGTAAACTTCTGAACAAGGAATATTAACAACTAATAATAATTTTTAAAAGTTAATTCATCAGGAAAACATAACAATTCTAAATGTTAATGACTCTACTAACAAAGCTTCAAAGTATAGGAAAAAACACTGAAAGAACTGGGAGAAATATATAAGTTCACAATTATAACAAGGATAATAGAAGACTTGAACAATACTATCCAGCAGCTTGAGCAAACTGACATTTATGGAATACTCCAACCAACAAAGTAGAACATATATGGAACATTCATTTAGACTATATTCTGAGCCATAAAACAAATATCACAATTTTTCAAAAAATTAAAATTATACAAAGTATGCTCTCTGACTACAATGCAAACAAACTAGAAATCAATAACAGAAAGATATATGGAAATGCCCAAATAATTGGAAATTTTTTAACACAGTTCTAAATAACAGATGAGGATATCACAAAGAAATATGTTAAATCTTTTGAACTGAATAGAAATGAAAACAGCACATTGAAACTTGGTAGACACAACTAAAGCAGTGCTTTGAGGGAAATTTATAGCAGTAAAATGTTTGTAGTAGAACAGAAGAAAGGTCTGAAAACAATAATCTAAGCTTCTACCTTATAAACTAGAAAAAAAGTAATTAGGCTTTACATAAGCAGAAGAAAGGAATCAATAAAGAAAAAAAATCAATGAAATAAACAGCATACTAAAAATAGAAAATCAATTAAAAGTCATTTCTAGGAAAATATCAATAAAATTAATAAATTTCTAGCTATATCAATCAGTTAAGAAAAATGAGATAATAGAATTACAAACACAAGAAATTAAAAGGCAAATTCTACAGACTTCACATGGATGATAATAGAATATTTTGAACATCTTTATGTCAAAAATTCGACAACTTAGATTAAATGGAAAAATTCCTTCAAAGACTACTAAACTAATTGGCACAAAAACAGACACATAGACCAATGGAATAGAATAGAAACTCCAGAACTAGACCCACAAACGTATGGCCAACTCATCTTTGACAAAGCAGGAAAGAACATCCAATGGAAAAAAGACAGCCTCTTTAACAAATGGTGCTGGGAGAACTGGACAGCAACATGCAGAAGGTTGAAACTAGACCACTTTCTCACACCATTCACAAAAATAAACTCAAAATGGATAAAGGACCTAAATGTGAGACAGGAAACCATCAAAACCTTAGAGGAGAAAGCAGGAAAAGACCTCTCTGACCTCAGCCGTAGCAATCTCTTACTCGACACATCCCCAAAGGCAAAGGAATTAAAAGCAAAAGTGAATTACTGGGACCTTATGAAGATAAAAAAGCTTCTGCACAGCAAAGGAAACAACCAATAAAACTAAAAGGCAACCAACGGAATGGGAAAAGATATTCGCAAATGACATATCGGACAAAGGGCTAGTATCCAAAATCTATAAAGAGCTCACCAAACTCCACACCCGAAAAACAAATAACCCAGTGAAGAAATGGGCAGAAAACATGAATAGACACTTCTCTAAAGAAGACATCCGGATGGCCAACAGGCACATGAAAAGATGTTCAGCGTCGCTCCTTATCAGGGAAATACAAATCAAAACCACACTCAGGTATCACCTCACGCCAGTCAGAGTGGCCAAAATGAACAAATCGGGAGACTATAGATGCTGGAGAGGATGTGGAGAAACGGGAACCCTCTTGCACTGTTGGTGGGAATGCAAATTGGTGCAGCCGCTCTGGAAAGCAGTGTGGAGGTTCCTCAGAAAATTAAAAATAGACCTACCCTATGACCCAGCAATAGCACTGCTAGGAATTTATCCAAGGGATACAGGAGTACTGATGCATAGGGCCACTTGTACCCCAATGTTCATAGCAGCACTCTCAACAATAGCCAAATTATGGAAAGAGCCTAAATGTCCATCAACTGATGAATGGATAAAGAAATTGTGGTTTATATACACAATGGAATTCTACGTGGCAATGAGAAAAAATGAAATATGGCCTTTTGTAGCAACGTGGATGGAACTGGAGAGTGTGATGCTAAGTGAAATAAGCCATACAGAGAAAGACAGATACCATGTGGTTTCACTCTTATGTGGATCCTGAGAAACTTAACAGGAACCCATGGGGGAGGGGAAGGAAAAAAAAAAAAGAGGTTAGAGTGCGAGAGAGCCAAAGCATAAGAGACTGTTAAAAACTGAGAACAAACTGAGGGTTGATGGGGGGTGGGAGGGAGGAGAGGGTGGGTGATGGGTATTGAGGAGGGCACCTTTTGGGATGAACACTGGGTGTTGTATGGAAACCAATTTGTCAATAAATTTCATATAAAAAAAACCAAAGACTACTAAACTATTAAAGGTCATTAAAAGGAATTCATTACCTAAATAGCTGTATTTCTAAGAAGGAAATTTAATTCCTAATTAAAAATCTTCCCAACAAAGAAAATTCCAGATCCAGATAGCTTTACTAATGAATTTTACCAAACACTTAAGAATTAAGTATTAAACAAACTTGGAAAAGAAAAAAATACCTCCCAACTCATTTATGAGACCAGCATTACCCTAATACCAACACTAAACAAAGACAACAGAAGAAAAAGAAACTACAGGCCAATATCCCTGATGCTCACAGACACAAAAATCACTAAGAACATTTTAATAAATCAGTTCAAATAATGTATATAAAGAGGATAATACTTCACAATCAAGTAGGGTTTATCCCAGGAAAGCAATTTATTTTGACACTTGAAAATGAATCAATGTAATTCACTATATTAACAGCCAAACTACATATATGAAAATGTTAATAACTGCAGAAAAACAACAGTAGTTGACAAAGTATTTGACATACAATATAATCTAAATAAGCAGAGAGGTCTAGTGATATTTATCAAATTATCTATCCTTTCTTTATGATCTGTAAGGCCATCTCTCATACATTAAATATGACATGGTTTTGTTTCTGTACATTTTATTTACTCCCATTGATTTGTTTGCCTATCTCTGCATTAAAACCACACTACTGTATGATTTTGACCTTCTAATAATTCCTCATTACTGAAAGAACAGTTCTTTAAAATTGTGGTAGCAATTATTTGTTCTTGGCTTTCCCAAATTTACCAAGTTCCGTGGACAATCTTGTTGGATTCTGAGTGGAGCTGCATTGCATTTATAGATTAATATAAAGAAGAATTGATATCCTTATAATATGTAGACTTCTTACTTAGAACTTAACATATCTCTGCTTATTCATTCCATATTTTATGTCTGAAAATGTTTTATAGGTTTTTTTCATAAAAGTTTTATATATCTTTTGTTGGGTTTATTCCTAGGTAATTTATACCATTTTGTTGATTCCAGAACTAGAAGTGGAATGTCTCTGATAGGTGTTATCTTGCAATCAACAACAAAAAACTTTATAGTGACTAGCTATGCTCACCAACACATTTTATCAATTTGTATGGTCATCATTGTTTCTTGAATTTGTTTCCTTCCTTCTGAGTTCACTTTTTTTCCTTACTGAAGTTTAACCTATCTTGAATCTCCTTTGGGTACTCCTTCCTCCCTATCCAGAAGTCCTTAAACCGTATCCATCTAGCTCACTGTCTCCAGTGAAGTACCAAGTCCTAAAAACTTGTTTGGTGTGCCTACTATCTGATGCTAGTATGGATAGCATACATCTGATCAGAGAATCAGTAAGTGGCTGGCTCAGTTCTAAGAAATCAAACCATATCTTTGTGCTCCCCTTTCACTCATTAGGCCCAGAGGTCTCTATAAATCTATCAGCCCTGTCAGTAGGTCTGCAAATTTTTCAGCGGCTTTCCTGAGCTACACCAAAATTGGTGTTGGAAGGACTGCAAACCCCTGTCCCTGCCTTCACACAGTATCCTTCAGTTACCACAGATTACTTCCAACCAGGAGCCCAGCAGACCTGTGGCTTTAGTTCTGCTCACAGCTTGGGTATCTATTCTAACTCTGGTTCACAGTAATATTCAAAATACCTAAAAACTGAGTACATCCCAGGTACAAAACATTCATGACACATGCCAGCTTGTAAAAGAAGGAGGAGGAAGAGGAAGAGAGGAAAGAAAGAGGAAAAATGAGTATGATGTCTGAAACTTACTTAGAAAATGCATCAAAAAATGGTTTGATGGATGAATAGAGAGATGGATAGATAGGTACCATTTGGTAGAGTAAATATAGTAAAATGTTAATTCTGGATTCTAGGCGGTAGGTACATGCATTTTCACTGTAAAATTCTTTCAATATACCTGTATGTTTGAAAGTCTTAATAATAGAATATAGAAGAAATGTTTTACTTACAAAAGCCATGTTAAAGATGTACAGGATGAAATACAGTCCTTATACAGTATGTCAAGGGGTTGTGAAATCAATTTAGTGGGTCCACACCAGGATTTCAACAATGTCTCACATGTAGTAAGGTTAAATCCTATTTTGAAAAACTCTTGTTTTATTTTATTTTATTTTATTTTATTTTATTTTATTTTATTTTATTTTTATTTTATTATTTTATTTTATTATTTTATTATTTTATTTTATTTTATTTTATTTTATTTTATTTTTAAGTTTTTATTCATTTGAGAGACAGAGAAAGAGAGAGAGAGAGGCAGAGAGAGGAAGAAAAAGAAAGAATCCCAAGCAGGCTCCAGCACACCAGTGCACAGTCCGACACAGGACTCAACTCATGAACCATGAGATCATGACCTGAGCCAAAGTTAGATGCTTAGCCGACTGAGCCACCCAGGTGCCCCCAAAATTCTTGTTTTATATACATATGTGGAGAGGTGTATCTATAATACTAAATTGTAATGTAAAGTATTTTTTGGCTGTGAATTATGATATAAAATGTATTTTTTTACTATGGATTACAATCAAAGAAGTTCAAAAGCCACCAGTGCAGAAGTGGCCAAAAGCTCAAAGTTCACATCTTCTCATTTCAAGGGACTGGAAGAAAAAGAAATGAGAAGGAGGTGGTGTGAGATGAAGGAGGGGCGTGTGGAGGGAGAGCTGAGGTTTGGTCTACTATTGCCCAGCTTAGAGAGGAGCAGGTATGTTAGGTAAGTTGAGGACAAGGCTAAGGGCAAAAGGTTTCCATCTGGATTCTCATTTGATATTCCAGGAGATGACTGTGTTGAGGCTGTTCCCTTTCACCAATCTTCAGCAATAGTGAGGGGGATGGAGGCACAGAGTAAATGCAGTGGTAGAAAGAGGGTCTTGGTCTAGCTTTCTTGAGTCATTTTCAGTTGGGGTATGGATTAAGACCTACAAATTTTCACACGGCCACTGGGTAACTACAAGTATCAAAGTCGTGAGCCAGAAATGCCACAATATTCAAGGGTCAAAATGTCCACGTTGACTGTACTGCAGAGGCTGTGAGGGAGACCTAGCTAGGCCACGAAAACATGTAGAATGTGGCAGAAACTCAGTAAGAGCCTAACTAATGCTAAAGCTTTCAGTGAGCACTCCTACCCAAGAAGAGAGCAGTTCAGGAGTTACATCAGCTAAGCAAACCTCAGCAAAAAAGACCAGTAATTCCTCAGCAGTTGGAGACCACATAGCTCAAAGGACTATTTTGCTTCCCTGGCACCATGAGGACTCCAACACATTTTGCTCACTACTATCTAAAAAGAATTTAGAAACCTCTGCACCCCTCAGTTAGAAATTATGTACCCTCACTTAGAAACCAACATTGTAAGTTGACATTTAAAATGTTTTATTGCTAGTGTAAAAACAGTTGCAAAGGATGTCTTTTCCAGCTGTTGACAAATATTGGCATTACTAAATAAAAATGTTAAATTTTTCTTTTAAATCTATCCAGTGAGATTAAATATCAGTACAATTTTATATCAACCATCATCCATTTTTTAAAATCCATGGAAAAGCTTTGTGGGGGCCTGGGGGCCTCAGTCAGCTGAGCATCCAACTCTTGATTTTGGCTCAGGTCATGATCCCAGGTAGGACTGAGCCTCACATCAGGTTCCATGCTGGATCCTGCTTAAGATTCTCTCTTTCTCTCCCTCTGCCCCTCTCCCCTGCTCACGCTTTCTCTCTCTCCCTCCCTCTCTCTTTCTCTCTCTCTCTCTGTCTCTCTCTCTCTAAAATAAAATAAAATAAAATAAAATAAAATAAAATAAAATAAAATAAAATAAATATATGGAAAAGCTCTTAATCATAAAGTTTACCTGTTCCTTTTTCTCCTCAACTTCATATTTCTATCCCATTTCTTCCTTAACACAAACACATAAACAACAAAGGAAAGGTTCAGAGCCCTACAAGAAGTTTATGGCACCAATATTTCAAAATGTCCCTTTGTTTGATGTGCTAGAGGTTTTTATACTCCAGGGTGAAGCACCATAGTAGATTCAGGATGAGGGAGAAGTATGCTCCGCCTAAGGATAATAAAAGATGGGAAAGGAGAAGAGACATATACCACATTTGCAGGGAGAATAATTGTAGTAAAA
Source organism: Prionailurus viverrinus (assembly GCF_022837055.1). Taxonomy (NCBI): domain Eukaryota; kingdom Metazoa; phylum Chordata; class Mammalia; order Carnivora; family Felidae; genus Prionailurus; species Prionailurus viverrinus. The sequence continues at coordinate 85,818,270 of NC_062570.1, forward strand.
AGTACACAAGGAGGGATGCCTAGGTGGCTCAGTTGATTAAGTGTCTGATCTTGATTTCAGCTCAAGTCATGATCTCAAGGTCATGGGATCAAGCCGTGTCGGGTTCTGCACTGATTAAGATTTTCTCTCTGCCTCTCTCCCCAGCTCATGCTCTCTCTCTCTCTCTTTTTCAAAAAAAAAAAAGTACACATATAAGTTAAGAATTAGTCATCTATTCCTTAAAACTACTCTTCTTGCTCTTTGGGTATCTGCAGAGGAACAACTTCAGTTGACTTAACCTCCCCATCTCCCTAAAAATCTAGATGCCTTCCTGGAGGAAACACAGAAGGGCAGAAATTATGGGCATCTGAGCCTCGTTATCCACAAGCCTGCTACCTAAAAGAATGGTTAAAATTTTTTGCCTCAGTCAAATTTAGTTTTTACTTTTCTCTAGTACCATGAGTGACACCTTCTGTGAAAAGTCAAATCAAATTTACACAAATTCTCAAAAAATACTTCTTTGCATATCCTGTACAGTGTGTGTATGAGTTTGCTTACTTGAAACATGTATCTCCTTCCTAGAGTAAACTCTAACATATGTTTTGCAAACTCAGTGACTTTCATTCCCTGTCCATAGTCTTCAACCACTCTAGGATCTTAGATGCTCCAAATCTGAGGATGAAGAAGGCCATTAGTCTCAGTCTTACATTCAAAATGGTCCATAATTAGCCATTTTCCTTACCTCCAAATAAAATTATACATACAAAGAGATATAGTGACAGAATCATTTGAAAGAGACATTACAAAACTTTTGTCCCTTCACCAGATCATGCTCCCTATATGGGTTATGAATTAATATTTTTAGGGGTGCCTGGGTGGCTCAGTCTGTTAAGTGTCCAACTTTGGCTCAGGTCATGATCTCACAGTTCGTGGGTCCAGGCCCCACATTGGGCTCTGTGCTGACAGCTTGGAGCCTGGAGCTTGCTTCAGATTCTGTGTTTCCCTCTCTCTCTGCCCCTCCCCTGATCATACTCTTCTCTCTCTCTCTCTCTCTCTCTCTCTCTCTCTCTCTCTCTCAATAAGTACACATTAAATTTTCTTTAACTTTATATATTTTATTATCATAAAAAATAGAACAATTATATTGTGGGGGGGAGGAGTGTTGACAGAGTTAATCTTAAGTGTCATCATGTAAAATATACCCAATGGTTTTTATATCCTCTTTTGACATTTCTTCATTATTATACTCTGAACCTCAAAAAAAAAGGGGGCCACTCTCAACCTATGGGAGATCTTATCTACACCCACTGCTCTTATTTCCTCAACATCACTTCTTTCTTTTTTTGTATCAAGTACAACTTGTTTGAAAATAAATCTTACACACTCCTAACTTCATACCATTGCCTATATTAATCTCTTTTTCAAGCCCTCCCATATTTCAGTTAATGAAGCATACCTTGCCTACTAACTGCAAACATGGAGCTCCAGTCCCATTATAGCTCTGCCTTGCTGTCTCAACATTTTGCACAAGTATTTTAATTGCCTATGTATAATATTAATAATTAAGGTATTACTTATATGTGGAATCAAAAAACAAACAAACAAACAAAGGTCAAACTCATAGAAACAGACAGTGTAAGAGTGGTTCCCAGGGACTGAAAGTGTGGAATATAGGAAGATAGGAAGAAGTTGGTAAGAGGGTACAAACTTTCAGCTATAAGATGAATAATATCTAAGAGATGACATGGTAACTATAGTTGATAACACTGCATTATATATCACTGAAATTTTGCTAAAAGAGTAGAACTTAAATATTCTCCTCAAAAAATATATATAAATATATGAGGTGATGTATGTGTTAATTAACTAGATGGTAGGAATCCTTTCACACTGTAAACATATATTAAATCACTATGATGTACACTTTAAATATCTTACAATTTTGTCAATTATACCTGAATAAAGCTGAAAAAAATAATAAAGATGATGATAGCTTACCATGTCTCAGGTGCTGTGATAAGAGTTTTATATACATTAACTACTTAATCTTCATAACAACCCAATGAGGTCATTATTATTATCGTTGTTACTCTTATCATTATCTATAAATTGAGAGGACTGGATTCGATGGCCTCTAAAGCTCACTTCAACTTTAAAATGGTTTCATTCTATTTTTAATCTTTTTTATAAATTCCCATACAACATAGAATCTGTACCACATATTTTTAGTACTTGAGGACACACTAATAAGCATATCCTAAAAGTTTCATGTGCCTACGCTTTACCTCCAAAACAAGAATGTAAGCTTCCCAAGGGCAAGGTATTGGACAGTTCTGCTGTATAATCAACCCTGGTTAATGAGCACATAAGGACTATTCAACATTTCATCATTTGAGTTTGTCTTCTTTGGCTGTCTATTTTTTTTTTTTTTTTCATGGAGTAGGGAGATCTTTTCTCACCAAACAAGATTAGGTTAATTCAGTGGCTGCCACAATCATAGTCCCTAAGGACACCACACCACATAGTTTATTTACAGGGATTTTGACACACATTGAAAGTCCTACATGTGTCCATCTGGTGGTTAGATGGCAAATAGGTTGTGGCCTATGTCAGGGTTTGTTTTTCTTTTCTTTCTTTTTTTTTCTTAACATAATTTATTTTGTTTTGTGAAGACCAGAGTACGTATCTACCCAACCCTGATTTAAACCCTGACCATATTAAAAGAGCCTTTTTTATTTTATTAGTCATCGAATATAAAATTCAATGCCAGAAGTATAATTAGGGTATCTAGACTGAATTTCTTTCTGCTAGAACAGCACTGTCCGATAGAATTTTCAGTGATGATGTGGCTATTGGCATTTGAAATGTGGATAGTGAGACTGAGGAACTAAATCATTTTATTTTATTTTTTAATTATAACTAATTTAAATTTAAAAACCTCATGAGACTTTAATAGTGTATCAGGCAGTGCAGCTCTAGAAGATATAACTCACCTGTGGCTTGCTAAGGCTAAAGACTAGGATCTTTTCAGTACTTTTATTTATGTTGTTATTCTCTTTTCTGAAACTTTGAATATTTACTTCCCAGGGACATAATAAGTGTTGATGAATGGTTTCTTGATGTATCCTTATCCATGTATATGATTTGCTTTATTTAGGAACTTGAAATATCTTAAAAATTTAGTAACAGTATCCTGATTATTTTTAGGAAATTATGTAAACTTGATTTTCTGATATAATTAATTTGAAAAACTTTGAAGACAGTGATAAATTAATGCTATACTCCTTCACATCTTTGTTACATACATAAAATATGGGCAAATAATGAGTTATTTAAAAATCAGTAATTTATTGCTTAAATTAACATGTATTCAAGCTAATGCTATTAACAACAACAGGTGAGAGGAAACCCATGATATGTCTCTTAATAAAATAAAGCAAGGCAACGATTTCCAAAACGTTTACTCTGCGTCTTCTTCATCAATCAGTAGTTAATACTCAAAGATTTTTAACTAACAATCAGTGACAACACTGATCAATTTGAATAGAAAATAGAAAATGCTAGTCAATCCTCAAGACAGTTGGTTTTCCTCCCCCTAGGAATATGCCTTCAATACTGCTTTAGTTCTTCAGGGGGAAAAAAAAAATTCATATTCTTGTCCATTCACACAAACCTCTTGGTGAGCATTATTGTTTTGGGAGGAGGGGGCAGCAGGCAGGGGGCCCAGGATGTTGACGGAACAGATAGGATGTCAGGTGAAGATAGAATGCTGTGCCCTCTCTAACCAGCTGAAGACTCGGCATGATTGTTTTCTTACAAATAATACCTGTGGGTGTTGAAACTGTTCAGGGAATCTATCAAACACACTCTTTCACTTTGCTGCTGTAACTCTATAAAATTTATTCTCATTTCAAAAGAGTCATAGGCAATAATACCTGTAGGTGGTTGAGTAATTTAAAGAAAATTTGTCAGGTCTACTTTCACTTACTTTACCAGAACAATTCTATACTTATTTGGAGGTTTTAAAATGCAACATTTTCTATTCAGTATGATTAAAAAATTTCAAAATAAGAGCCCCTTATCTAAAGAGTTGTCTTAAACTAAATATAAGTAAAGAAAATATAATATTAGGATGTTTTAGAATAAAACTTTGATCCAAAAAGGAAAATAAATTAATGTTATTTTTCCATTTTTTATAATTATATAAATAATTCACACACAGATGTACGAGAACAGAAAATACCTGACCGGTGTGACATTAGGAAAAAATATATTACTTTTAATGCCAAATTATCATTCTCAGGAAATCATTCTCAGGAAAATCTGAAGGCTTAGGTCTATAAACTTATAAAAACTATCTACACAAATTGAAAAATATACAGATGGAAGAATAAAGGTAATAACCTTTCCAGATTAATTAACTTTCCTTGGTAAGTCATCAATATCCATATTAAGTTTACTTTATATTAAGTATCATAAAAGACTTAAAGGTAGACTTTTAAAATTTTTCTATTATGCAACTGACATTTTTAGTCATAAGTTCAGAGGGAGAAAAGTTCAATAATGCTTAGTTTAAAAATGTATTTTCTGTATTAATTCATTTAAAAAACATTAAAAAGTTAATTAAACCTTTAATTAATCAAAAAAGTGATAACTAACACTTTTTAAAGTGTTTATTTAAAAGTGAAGATATGTTTTCAATATCCAGATGGAACTTACTCTTCATTAAAATGTTTACAATCACATAAGCAGGAAAGTTTATCGTCCTATACAAAATTACTTTAAAATATCATTTTTAAATAAGAGCTCTTACTTGGTTCTTAATTTTTGAGGGAGTGTTTAATATTAATAAAAATAATATTTTGAATTGAAAGGTACCCAACTGAGATGCTAATAAAGCTCTCTGTTTCCATGTAACTGAATTATCAGGAAAAAAAAAAGAAGGAAAAAATCTTAAATCTAATTTTTTTCCAAAGTGAGTTATTCAATAACTAGTTTTCATGGTAAAAAGTTCAAATTTGAGCCAAAGATACATATTTGATACTTGGTAGTATAATTCTAAGAGAATTAGAGAAAAATACAGATTAGAAAATTTTTCTCCTGACCTAAACAGCTTTATGACAAATCAAATGAAATGTTCCATGAAGATAAATGATGGAAAATAAACTATTTCAATATTGTTTCCTGTTTTATCTATCCCATCATGGTGTTTGTCCCTCTCTGTAATAATTACCTATGCACAAACTCTAGATGGCAATATTGCACTTACTGTACTTTCAAGAAAATTGTCACAGTCAGTCCCCACATATCCTCTTTATCAACATTTTATGTGCCACGGATCTATAGCCTCTTATTATAAGTGTAATGAAGCAGAAGTTATTGAAGCATTTTATTGATTGCTCAGATCACAAGTTTACTGCCATACTGAATTGGCACCTTACTCACTGAAGCAAACTGCTGACACCTTTTTTAAAAAGTGACAACTACATCTATTTCATGACCAGAAATCCATTTTCATCTCTATCAAGACAAGAATGCAATTTTCACTTCATTTAACTGATGTTAGGCCTGCTCAAAGCATGACACTTAGAAAAAGACACAAGTTTAAGGTTCTTAAAATACTTCAAGTAACTAGAATGCAGCTTGGTTTCAGGAAAAAAAAAATCAACAATCATTCAAATCTACAAACAACCTAATATTCTATAAAATTACCTAGCAGAACCTTAGAAGTAGTTTTCAACCACTTGAAACTACTGCAACACAATTTTAATGTTTTTAATAGTAAGTTGTATTTATATATTATTGATTTTGCTCCAAGCTTTTGAAAGACATCAAGAAGTTCAAAACTGAACTATTTTGGGTGTTGCCCCACTAAGGCTAAATCAAGGAAACAGCCCAATTTCTAGTGTATATATAGATGGGGATCCTGTTTAGAGCAAATGACTATAGTTAACAACACTGTATTATATGCTTAAAGTTGTTGAGAGAGTAGATCTTGAATGTTCTCGCCACAAAAAAGAAATGGTAATTATGTGAGATGACAGAGGTGTTAACTACCCCCACGATGGTAATCATTTCATTATATGTAAGTGTATCCAAACATCATGTTGTACACCTTAAACTTATACAAAGTTTTATGTCCATTGCATCTCAATTAAGCTGGGAAAAAAGTAGCTGGCATACCAATAATAAAGTATACATAAAGAATGAAATAGAAATAGTTACTCCTTCCGTCATGTTAAGACCAATAAATGACTTTGAGTGACCTAAGATACAAGATATAAAAAGACAAACTTTCAACACCTCTTTTATGGGGAAGTAAAATATTAACATTTCTTGGAAAATACTTTTTGCAATCAACAAATTCTGTCAGTACTAAATGTAATTCAAGTATATTTCGAACTCAATCTATTCTGAGTAGAATTATATTATTATTTCTTTGCTACCTAAGTACCAAACTGATTAAGAGCGTGGGTACAGTGGGCCAACATTAACTTAGGAAAGTTTTTAAACAAAATCTAGAGCTTTGGTAGAGGTTAGTTTAATGTAATAATAAAATACATTTCAGTGTTAAACTGCAAAACTAATATATGCTACAGTTGGATGGTCATTTCCTCATCTAATTACATGCCTGCAAAATAAAGTTATAGTACAATTCCAGTTTAGAAAGTGAAACCCAATCTCTGAAATAGAAATTCAGTGTCTGAGATGCTTATACCCAAGACATCAAATATAGAACATTTAGAAATAGCATGTAACAGCATTCAAAAACTACCTTGTTTAATTAATAGTTAAAAGGACCACATACACAAAAAGCTTAAATCACTTAGGCAGAAAATTATAGTTTTCAATAAACTTCATTAAATAATGGTCTATTACAAACAGCCCAAGTACATATTTCCAAATGAAAATTATAGAAATAAAACATTTCCTTTAGCTTCAGACATAGATAGAAATTGTCAGGTTTTTTTTTCAAGTTTAGAAAATGCTTGAAGAGTTTAAGAAATATTTGGATGTATTTTCGTTATTTATTGTTTTTAAGTAATCAACAAACTAAAATTTAATTTCAAAGTTGATCATTTCTTTCCAAAATATGGAAAATGAGAAGTAAAATTCAAAAAACCCTTCAAATTTTTTCATATCTTAAATTCCACAAAGGCTATGATTTTCTTCATAATTAAGATGGTGATTGCTAAGATATCATAGTTAGCTACTCATTTCCTTTGTTTCTGTCTGAATTTTAAAAATGACTATGCAATCTATAACAACTGTTAAGCTATACTGTGAACCACTTCAAATGATTAAAGCTGGATACATATGAACTCTTTTTGAAACTATTTTAAGAGTGCAATGCATTCATTATTTAAAAGTATCTGAGAATTTTGTTGGTTGGGGAAAAATTCAAAGAAGTATCAAAATTAAGACGACATTTCCAGTAATGAATGTTTCCCAAAGACCATGTTTGTACTTAAAATCAGTCATTCCAAATCATTATTTATATAGCTTCCTGGCACAGCTCCATGGACTTTCATGCATCTCTACAGTGTTTCTGAACAGACTGACATATATTTTGTTTACTGACAGCAACTAAAAGCTCTACGTAGGATCATAAATAAAGAAGATCATGTTTAAAAATCACTAATATCATTTTAAAAGGTAGTGCAGGCTTGTGTTTTGGCCTCTGTTTAGCTGTGTTAGGCCTATGAATGACAGCTTCCCTGCTTGAAGCACACAGAAAGCACAGCCTTCCTCATTCACTGACAGGACTGTGGCCTTTTCACACGTTCCTTCCACAGCAGTGTTTGTCCCCAAACACTGGAACTCGACACAATGGCATTCCTCCTTCAACACCCCCACCAACAGCACCACTACTTAACAAGAATGCTAATGAGATGAACGGGCCCTGTCGCTGAAAGTGTTAACTGCATTTCATAGGAATGCATTTATGCTACTTCAAAGATTACCAATTAAATAGATTCTGCTTAGCTGTGAGCAATTTCTAAGATGTTTCCACTTTTAAGGAAATGAATGTGATAAATGTAAGACAAAGTGACTTTATGCTGTCCTATATATAATATCTCATTTTATATACATGAATCAGTATAGACTTAAGACCACACTAATGTAGTGGGCTTAATTCAGTTGCATGCTATAATAGCCAAGTTAAAGTTAAAAACTGAAAAATGAATATGTTTATAAACATAAAACCAGTAGTTCTGACTTTCCTTTTAAAGCTTTATGATCACAGTTTATTTGAAAGAAATTTCCTTTGGGAATCCTAAAGCATCCAATTTAAAGTTTGTAATCTTTTGATAGAATCTCAGTAAAACAATATTACTGTTTTTATATATGATCTCAGAAGTGAAATGAATAGAAATGATATCGAGAGTTCATATAATTCTGCAAGTTTAGGTTTGTTAAAAACAAATAAGAATCATCATCCATTTCCATTTTACCTAATGATTCCTCAACACAATCTTATATAAAAGTAAATAGAAAAGGCTATTCCTAAGGTCAAATGAAGTAAATGCAGTTCAAATAAAGTTCATCAATGCTAAGAAGGATATCTGCTAAGAAGTCCTACTCACAAATAAAGCAACTGCCAGGCTTAACACTTAGACACTGATGACCTGATAATAGTACCACTACAGTGACTTTTCTAAACACTGCAAATAATTTTAAATTAAATCATATTACTACAATACAAAAGAAAAGAGGCTCAAGAATACATACAATTGGGCATATCTAAAATAAATAAAAACTTGCATGGAAATGCATAATAATTAGTTTTCTATTTCCTTTTCTTCACTTTTATATCTTAAAATAAAACCTAGACAAGTATCATATTAAAACTGTTGAAAGCAAAGCTTTAAGCTATTACAACTTAGCAAAAGTAAAAGGTTTAGTTAGGAAGGGCAAAAAGCCTAGGTTCTTGAAATATGTCCAAATTTGGCATAATGTTGATGATATAGACAACCTCAGAGATGCTAAACATGTTAATTATTGTTCATATTTTGTTCAAAATGTATTTTTCATCAATTTTGAGTCATAAAGAAATCTTTAATATCAAAGCAGCAAGCAATTCTTAAAACATTTTCTTTTTTCACAATACACAGAACTCCTTTCACTCTAGTACAACTGTATATACTTATTTCAATTTTAGATGTTTAGGATAATGGAAAAAAAAACAAGTTGTTAACTATTTTCTGAGCAGTTTCTTATCTCTAACGTCCTCACTTTTAATAAAACTTAGAAAATGATTTACGCTTTTTTAAGATTTGATTTAAACAGTGCTTTTCTTGCACTAGAGTATGATCTCATTTTTTTTAACATCGAATAATTTTAAACTAATAGGTGGAATCAAATCACTTAACACCAAATAAATGATTATAATTAAACTGGTCATAATCCATTTTATAATATAATTGTATCTTAAAGGTTAAATAATATTTCAGTTTAAATAATTGAATCAAAAATACAACAAAACATATTTCTACCAGTTTTTATATATGATACTGGTTTGATAAAGAATATTTTTTAAAAGTTTGGATTTTTATTTTTCATATTTATTATCATAAACAGCCTTAACTATGATAATTATTAATCCCATTTCTTGATCCACTGAAATTAACTAACTAAGCAAACAATCACATTTTGAGAATAAAAGTTTCTCATGGGAAGAGATTTCTTGCTAGTTCTGGATACCTTAGTTCAAGAGTTTCTTCTAGCCAATACAAGTTGAACTTTTCCAAACCAGACAGCAGGAGGTGCTGTGTGAACACTGAGACCGAATGGCATTCTTACCTCCCATCCCCCAGCACACACACAATAATAGCAGAATGCTTTCAAAATATTCATTTTTCAGTGGCCTGTGGCCTGAGATAATGAGCCCAGTTCTAAAATGGAACCTTATAGTTAAAAATGGAAAACCTAGACTTTATTTAACATGGTAAAATGTATGCTTAACTTCTTAAGACCAAGTACAAAGAGGATTCTAAAAATGTGGTAACTCCATTTTTATTTTATAAATGGCCATCATCATTCTGCTTTGCAATGTGAATTCTACTTTAGGATAAATCAAAGTCCCTATAAGTAGTTATAAAAAAAAATCAGTCTTTACACACACACACACACACACACACAGAGTTATAGGATGGGATACTTAGAAATTAAAGGACAAAACCAATTTTAAACTGATTCAGATATATTAGTTCTATTTCTTTACTTTATAAACATACAGGTTAAATAAGCATAAATGAAGTGAGTTAGTCCTGACAAGAAATTAATTCACAATTTCATTTCACAGAATGTGATTGGTTTACATTTTAGCCCAACTTCTACAACAACAATTCTGATTTCATACTGAAAAAAAAAAAAGAAAAGAAAAGAAAAAAGAAAGCTGAACATTAAAACCTTCAACTGCTTTAGGAGCTATTCATTTTCTTGCTTAAAGTAACTGTCTATAGAAATTCCACATAAGGAGTTGCCTTCGCTTTGCACAGTATGCAGCAAGAAAAGATGAGACATATGACATCCCATACCAAAAGACAGATACAATTAGCCCCATTATTGTTGGCTTTGAGATTACAGAAGAAGCATTTTGGCTCCCTAACGGGCACTGAGTTCACAAAATACATGTCACGGTTTTTTTTTTTTTTTTAATGACACAATGCCAATCATTGCTTCTATACAACCAAGTACATTTTAAAACACAGAATAAAGCAAGTTTTAAAGAGGGGTGACTCACCTGTTTATAATAGTTTTTTGCAGACTTTAGTCGTTGGTACAAGGCCAAAAGAACTCCTTGGATGTACATCTTAGCTCCTGAGGGGCTGAAACCTTCTCCCTTAGAGACCCAAACTGGTCCCCGCAAAGGTGTGATGGAATTTTGCAGGCATTTTTCAAGCAGAGGTACTATGCAAGAAAATAAGGGAAAATAAATTCTTTTGACCCAACTGAAATGCACTGCCTGGAACATAGCCCCAGTACCAGAACTAACTCTTAACATCTATTATTTATATCTGACCTGGGTTAAGTCTTACAGAGGCAATTCCTGCATTACTAGTGGCCACCATGAAGGATGTATTTATATTGAGACACCCCCCCATGCAAGACTCATAAGCTTTGTGAGCACACCTGAATAGTCCTGAAGTGTGCCTAACTAGCTGCACAGAGTGTCATGGTGTGCACTGATTGCCTTATCTTCTCATTTATCACAGATGAGTTGGAACCAACCTTGCTGAAATCTACTCGCATTGTCCTGATAAAATTGTAAGATCCATGTTGTTTCTGTATATAGCTTCCCATGGAGGAGTCTATATACCTAAAACATCACATCTGGAAATTATTCATAAAATATAATCCACACCTTCATAAGCCATGCTATTCAAGTCTTTTCACATCCATTGATTAAATAACCCATAAAAACAGGGTGGCAAGGCTGTTTAAAAATAAAGGGGAGCATCTTAAGCAAGCATTTTATCATACCTTTTTGTTTTTAAGTTTCTGGCATATAAGCTAGTCAAAGATTTAGGAATGCTATTCCAGCAAGCGTTTTGTAAACAGAGAGAAGATATTTACTTGTTGGCCTGTATTGCAACATCTATACTGGACTTGACAGACATGTTTATACACTTTTTCACACGATTAGCTTATAAAGTCTTTCTAGTGTAAAATAGTCAAATAACATGGCAGCTAGCTAACATTTTTCAAGATTTAATTTCCCTCTGAAATGCCAGAAATAAAGAAATAAAAAAAATCTTACACGCATTTGGGAACCCAGAAAAATGAAAGGATATCATTTTTTAACTTGGTCTTAAGTATACACATGTGACACAGTATAAACATACAAAATAACTATATGGCTTGGCTACCTTATTCTGATACATATTTCTACTAGAAAAGAAATTAAATAGATCACCAGCAAAGAAAATAGCTCCTAGCTCCGTGCCATTGGTTATGTTATATGTGGCATATTTTATGCAGAGAGGCCTAGCGTAGCAATCTGGAAATTGAATTACAATTAGGTTCAGCTGAGCTGCTGAGCCGCTGAGTTATGCAAATGGCCTTTGCTACTGGTATTCTGCTGAATTTTGCTCTTAGTAAAAAAGTTATGCATTTTATGGCACTAAGTTCTGCAAATCTCAACCATAGCACAATTTAAATTCTTTCTAATGTATTCAACACTAAGGAGAAGGTTGGAAATAGAACTTAAGCTTTTCTAAAACTACTATAAAGTTAAAAGAAAATTATGACCCAATGACTATTTAGACATCTTTAGATGTGTGCATGAAATTCACTCACCCAGCCCCAGAAATTAATTCCTAAAATTCACATATCAAAACCATGTTTATCCCCCTGGAGCAACTGTTTTTCTCTGTAAGTGTTGTCGTAACAAATACCTCAAACTTTTACAAAATATAAGATCATATAAACTATGAAGTAATGAAAAATAAAAAATAAACGTATATCAGAATTGCAACCCTTCAATCTTTAAGAAAAATTCACAATATAAATCAATCTTGATTATAATTTTTCCTAAAGAAAACTAGCTTAAGAATGATCAGTGCTTTCAGTTAACTGCATTCATACATCATTATGTATTGAGTTTTAACTTGTAAACTTTTAATTTGGTACACTTATTGAACATACCACAGTTTTTGAATATGGAAAGGCATTACATAAATAGCTATTAAGTTGAAATAATTTAAAGCAAACTGAGAAGTAGGTAATAAACTTGAATGATCTACATCCTGGATTTAATCTTGAATTTAAACCTGAGAACATGTTATCAGATTCTCTAGTCCTATAGTTTTATTCATCCATGCTTGCCACAAAATAACTGTCAAATTCTTTAAGTCAGCCCAAGGGATTCCAAAGTATAATTTCATAGATCTTCTAATACAAACTCTACTTTTTGCAGGTTTGTGCCCTCTTAAATAAAAATTTAAGGAAAAAAAGGTAAAGTTTAGGAAAAAAAAATTATACCAAAATGCAAGCAGTGTCAGAATTGATATAGGATAGAAAATAGCTCCCATGCTCCACATGATTTATGTAATTAGGAATACTATGGAAACCAGAAATAGCAAAGCAAAGAAAGCAGTATTCACAAGCAGGTTTTATAAGAGACTTCAGAATCTGCTCTGAACTTGTTGAATAATCTGTTCAGTATTCCAGAATCTCCCTGCTGGAGGCAGGGTCCTCATTATAACCACAAGAGTGCTAATAAAGGTTAGCCTCTGAACTAGGGATTAGAAGGCTCTTTTCTTTTTGGAAGCTGCAAACTAGTAACTTTGATGATCTTCTTGAAAAGGAAGACAAAGCACACTCCAAGAACAAACAATGTTTCCACTAACTAGGAAGGTACAGAAAACATAAGAAAATGATACGCCCTAAGTACTGAGAAAGGAAGTATAAATATAAGCCTAATCTATTTAAAAAATTAAATTTATTAATCAGTTAGAATACTTCCCATATAAAAGGAGACTTGACCTAAAATGATAGTTTTGAAATATAATAGAAAAATTGATTAAAAATAAGTCAGTTGGCTTTTCACCCCCAACCATAGATTTTTTTTAACGTGTGAATTATTTTTTAAGGATTTTGGTGGATATTCTTAATATTCTATACCAAAGACAACTCATAAGTGTTCTTAACCAATGGTTTTCTTTTATGTAGAGTTCTTTTTCACTCAGTTTCTGAAGCAAAGTGCATTCTATTAAAGAAGACTATTGCATAAAGATGTGGTGCAAAAAACAAAGGCAATTATTTAGAGAGGACAATAGACACTTTTCAACCTTGGAAAGAGCATAAACCTAGATGTTGCTATGAGCTAACAAGGCCCATGAGAGATACTCAATGAAAAAATAAGTCTTTCCCAGTGAATGAACTCCAAGGTATTATTTTGTGCATAAACCACGAGTTTCTCCTTCAAACTACTACTCATAAATATTGCCTCAGAAAGGTTAGCTGGCTGCTATCTTCCTATATTCCTTTAATATCTCTGTGTAGAGCTACACACAGCATTTTGTCTTAGGTTTGAGGCCTTAATTACAGGTGTTCTACCTATTTGCTCCTATTTACATAGTTGCAACAAGAGTTTCACTTTCATTAAATAGGGCCTCAACACTTTTATTAGATAAGTGGTTTGGAAATTAATCATTCATTAAATTTGTCAATAAGCATAGATCAGTCAAATGTGATCATTCCATTGGGATCATTACCACCACTGCAGAGGTGCAGTTATGAGGTTGATAGCTTTTTATCCATTTTGTTTATTCTCAAGTTATGACTACAGGGAAAACTGAGATGAATCCAACAGTCTCATTGTGTTTGGAGTTAAGACTGAGGATGCTAAGTAAATAGACCATGTGACCAAAAGAAGTAACTTCATTGGGTAGAGTTAATATTGAGCATCACGGGTAAATCGATCATATGATTAAACATAGTAGCTATTTTAATTTCATATCTAACAATTGATACTTTTCTTACTCACACCATTCCACTTCCCTTGCATTTCTTCCTCCTTTTTTCCACTTGTTAATATATTCTTGTCCTTCAAGGTTCATATCAAATGTTACCTTCTTTGGCAAAATATCCCATGTTATTTAGGCAGAATTAACTGCTCCCTCCTCTATGTTTCCCAGAGCATTGTTTATAATTTTATTTTACACTGATTGATTTGAATTAATCCTTATCTTCTCCACTCCCACTCCCATCCTCTGGTATATCACAAATGCTTTAGGGTTCTGAGGCCATAGAATTTTTTAGTTTGGTAAAAGCAGTGTTTAATAAATGTCTACCAGATGAATAAATAGTACATTGGATATACTGTGGACAGTCTTTTAGGAACTATACACAATCACCTAAAATCTGTAACTTTCTATGACCAAATGAAAATTTGATCAAAATTTAATAAGTATTAATATCCCAGAATTTTGAAACACATTTAGAATATGTACAACTGTTTTGCCTTAATTTTCCTTATCAAACGACCTTGAAGACTAAGAAGGAAAGTAAATACAAAAGAAAATGATACAATTTGGCAATGAAGCATTAACAAGCCAGGAGAAGGCCAGAGGTGGGTATTTAAAAAGTCTTGGAAAAGCCTCATGTGCATTATCCTACCATGTCATAAATCATGTTACTATGGGAAAAAGCACACCATAAAACTTATGTAACACAGCAAAAATTAGTTAAGATCAAAATAGCTATTATAAATAATAAAGATGATATCCTCTAAGATACACCATATACAATGAGTTCAAATGCTATTCATATAGAAATAAGCTATTCCATCTTCAAGAGGACCTTATATTAAAATCACTTCATCACTGATAAGAAGCTTGAACTTATTTGGATTCACCATGGGGGCAGTACAAGGATTTCTGACAAGGAGACAAATATCTCTCTAAAGAGAAACCACAAAGCTGATGGAACTTACCAAGTAGAAATAGACTGGAATGTCTGTGAAGTTCTATACCTAGAGAATATAGATCTCTTTCCAAAAGCAACATCTTACATTAAAAGAGACGCTTTGTATACTCATTTGAATCTACTATGGAAAGCTAAAAAGAGGATTTTTTAATTAATATATTTTCAAAAAGTACTAGAAATAATCAAAGGCTTTAATAACCTGCTGTGAATTAAAAATTAAAATTCATGCCAATTAAATATTCAGAATCATAATTTACATAATACTGTAATTTTCACATTTCAGTCAGAGTACATGAGACTATGAAAAAAAAAAAGAGCACTGCCCAGAGCATAATTACCTATAAAGAAACTTCTATGTGCTCTTTGGCAGCAAGTTTCAGATCTCAGTCTTAAAATACTCAGCTATTGTTAGCAGGGCATCATTAGGAAATTTCCTACCAATTCAGTTGGAATTTATTTTTAAAATGAAGTTTATCTAAAAAGTCTTTTTTGGATGAAACAAAGTGAGCTCTTTAAAGATACTAAGATTTGACTGTCTCCCATCCAGGGTGTATGCCTGGAGGGAGTGTGAGTGCCAAGGTATGTGTGTGTTTTAATGCTCTGCATCCAGCTCTAGGTAATAGATGAAAAGCTCCGGGTCTCAGAACAACCAGCAGATGCCACTCAAAAGCATGGTCTGCTGGGAAGATTGAATGATGTAAAGCATACTGTCTCCAGTGTTGCTTGATTTATATCAGTATATTCTTATTCAAACAAAACTAAACTAACAGCTGCTGCGTACTTTTGTTTATATGCTATATGTCAAATGTTATTGTCCCTAAGGTACTTATGTGAAAAGATTTAGCAGTCATATTCTTAAATACCGATGCCTACCCAAATTTGGATGCTTCCTCCACTGAACAAAATGACAAGCACACGATTGCTATACTTAGAGCAATCTTTCACAGCTGCTTTAGTTTTTCAGTGATCCTATTAAACTGACGGCATATTGCCTGTGGGGTCTACAGTGTTATAATACTGCTGTAAGAGACATTGATTTGTATGATAGGATCAAACAGAACAGGGATGCATTGGGGGGAAGAATTTCATAGGTCATATTGTTTTTACCTGAGTAAAATTTAATTTAGACATTGTGACCTTTACAGAACACCTGGTTATTTTAATTGCTGATGTGTGGATGAACGTTGACATTGGGGCTTAGAAAGTATGAAATCTTAGGTCTCTTCTGTTCTGAAAATGCATCCTGAGTCATGTCTTTTCTTAAACTGAACGAAGTAGCTGTGCATTAAATATGCTGGCACATCTTCTGCTTGAGCAAGTGGACCGAAATGGTGTGAATTGTTAATGCCTTGCTGCTTTGGTTCACGGCTTGTGATTGATCATTTGTAACTATATCTACTCCTTGTTCCATGAAATCAAGTATGGAGTAATGGGTTCATCAGATTTTGGGGTTAAATTGAGAGTGAAGAGGTACTGTGTGTGGAAATAAGAGTTGCCATGTTCAGGGCTGGCCTTGTAACAGCATGGAATCTAAAGGCGATATTCAAAACCACTTCACTCATCATACGCTTACTGATTCTGAATAGGGCCCATTTGCAGGGGACATTTGGTAGTTTTCCAATACGCTTTATGCCTCTTTCTACTGCCACCACCATGCACATCTTTTTTTCATACGTCCCAGTAGCACATTGGTAGAACAGGTCAGCATACACAATTCATTTATTTAAATAACTTGGTTTATACAAGTAGAAATAAGCTGGCATTCTATTGTGTCTTGCCCTCCCCCTCAACAAAAATAATACTGTGTGGGTCTTTAAAAATACAAGTTATTTTGTGAACTCAGTTCCTTGAGTATCTTAAATATCTGATATTTAGTAATAATGTAACATAACTTGCTTGAATTGATATAGGTAGAACTTTAAGTTTACTTAAATATTGAGAATAAACTGTATCTAATCTATTTTGTGTGGGTATGGCCTATACCAATACATAGTAATTGAATATATATGACCTCCTTTTGCAAACTTTAAAGCTCTGTACAAAAATTTGAGGTGTCATCTTAGTTTTGGAAAATGCAAAACATGGAACTTAAGTGAAACCAACAAAAATTAGCAGTAAAGGCCTTTAGAAATGTCATTATATAATTGTTTGCCATAACAACTGATACCTTTTACATTATTATTTTTTATTTTTATTATTGTTGAGAAAAGCTTAACCTAAATGGTGTTAACTGAGGCACCAATTAACTTTTGACCCATTAGGAAAAGATATAATAGAAAACACAGTAAAACTTGAAACACAATCAAATATACAAAGCACTTAATGTGTAAGTACCATTAAAAGCAACCTAATTGTAAAATGTTTCTTTTTTTTTTTTAAGATTTTATTTTTAAGTAATCTCTACACCCAAGGTGGGACTTGACTTTAACAATCCCGAGGTCAAGAGTCGAATGCTCTACTGACTAAGCCAGCCAGGCACCCAAAAATGTTTCAAAATTCTACTGTTACATTGTAAAGTATCAACGAATACAAATCTAAAAATTTTTCTTTCTTTTTCTTTTTTCTTGTTTGAAAGCAATTATAATAATAATACTTGACAGATACAGACCTAATTCAGACAGCCCTACAAGAATCAGATAATGTGGATAAAGCTGTTTTGGTCTCCTTGGATGAAAATTCTAAGTCAATATATTACATTTACACATTTTATTTAGGATTATATATATATAAATAATATTATATATTATATATTATATATATATGTATATATATATATAATTTGTAGTTTAAATGTGATAAACTAAAGTCTTTATAGTTTCAGCAATTAAAATGGAGGGTTCCCTTTCAATGTTTATTTCTCCATGCTCATTTCACAAAAGTAGAACTATATAATGTATGTAAAAAGCTATAATTAGCTTTTTGCATAATTTGTCTAATATTCTAAAAACTCTTGTGGGGAAGAAAACAAATCTATACTGAGTCATGTTCTTTCACATGGAGAACTTTGTTAAAAAAATTGTTTTATAACAGATAATAGCAATTAAGCAATTAGTGTTCATTGGTAATTATTCTTATATTTTTAATAATGAATTTCTAGGATCCCTGGCAAGTCATTAGAGTCAGGCTAAGATTTTTGGTTCAAAGACTCAGAAATAGATAAAAAACGAAAGCTAGAAAGACAAACCCAACAAGATGGAAAGAGCAAGCATTTGGCTAAAACATTACATAAATACTGAAGCAAATTTAGCCCAACAAAACCTAGGAGTGATGATCATATCTTCATGAATATAAAAAACAGTCTATGTTTTAAGGACTTCAAAAGGGAATTTCTGACAGATATTAAAGAGTCTATGAGCAGATTAGACTGCTTTGTGAATGCTCACATCACACAATTCTGCATTCACACATTTAATAAAAGATGGAAGTGATCCAATTACAAAGGGAGTTCTCCAACTGCCACCAAAAAAAGCCTTTTCTTTAAGTCAAGCCTTTAAAAATTCTTAATATTCTCTATAGATCAGTAGTAGAATTATAAGTCAGTGATTACCTTCTGTTTTGTCCAAGCAACAAGGGAAGCCCAACTCTGATGCTTGGAGGTCATTAGGAAACACTGAGGGCCATGTATAAAAACCTTGGAACCAAGGCAAAGTCACAGGGTGCACAGGTCCCAAGGGAAGTCAGAAGACATCTCCTGAGAGGCATATTTCCCACACAAAAGGGCTTTTAACTGGCTGCCTTCATATATTCTAATGCACCCTAGAGAGATTTAAGGGCTGATTCACAACTATTAGCATTTGGCATCCCTCTTCAGCAAGAGGTCTGAAGGTTTACATTTCATAAAATATGAGAAATAAAGGTAAATAGGACTGGGACCCAAGGATTGAAAAGAGACAATGTATTTAATTTTAAAGAAGATATTTTAGCCATAAGTTTGATCTTAATTCCCTGAAAAGTTCTAGAAGAGATTATAAGATGAACAGTTTTTGAACTCTTAGAAAAGTAAATAGTAATTGTGAGAACCCATATGGAGCAACTAATGTATTAAATAAGTATTTAATGAACAGAGAGGGAGATTCTTGGGGCAAACAGGAAGACTCTTGGGGAAATTCTTAACATGGGGCTTGACATCTCTAACACCAGCATATAATTATCATTTCTTCCAGTGGGAAGTAGGTCCCAATAGACTACAGCTACCATCTATTATCCTTAAGCAAGGACCACTGCTAAATCTGCATGTCTCTTCTAAGGTAACTGGGTATAGCTGCAACAAAGTAGGAGAACATATAATGTCTACAAATCTCCTGGTTAGATCCCCTGTTTAGAAATAATTGCTTTCCTTTAATGCTTCCATTTAAAAATTATAGAGAAGTATGTCATGTAGTATCCAAAACAAGGCAAAAGAAAGTTATGACTAGATGCTGCCTTGGATCCCAGTTTTTTTCCTGGGGAAAATAATAAAAGGAATGAGAATGAACACACATACACAAATGCACACATGCACACCTGCACGCACAAACACACAGTTGTCCCTTCATGGGGCTTGACTGAAGGCTGTAGGTTACATATATACCCTTCTGAGTTACCCACTCCTAGCTAAGAAAGCAATGCCACTTACAGAGCCCAAACCATCTGGATCATTGCAAAATTCCACATTTAGCAGAACAGAAACTGTAGTACTAGCCACAAATGGGTAGTACTAGGCATTTTGGGGGCATAGAGAAGGGAGCATTTGACTAGACTCCTTCTCAGTGTCCTGAATTTTTCACTCACATTAAAAGGAATTTGAGTACAATGCTTCTAGACAAGGGCAGCAACCCAAAATTTTATACTATTTTATGAGATCTACTCTACATTGTTTAGCCCTGAATTAAACATGGGAATAGAGACAAGACTACAAAATCTCTATATACATGGAGCTTACAGTC
The DNA here is from genome assembly GCF_022837055.1 of Prionailurus viverrinus. Classification (NCBI taxonomy): domain Eukaryota; kingdom Metazoa; phylum Chordata; class Mammalia; order Carnivora; family Felidae; genus Prionailurus; species Prionailurus viverrinus. Next base: position 85,838,609 of record NC_062570.1, read on the forward strand.
TAGTGGAGAGACAGATATTAAACAAATAATTCCCCAAGCAGTTTTATGAAGTACAATTGTCACAATTACTATATACAGGGTGCTATTAGTATAACAGGGATACCTGCCCTAGACAAGGGAGGAAAATAGCATCAGAGCAAGGCAATGTCAGGGAAGCATTTCAGAAGAAGAAATATTTAACATAAGACCTTAAGATGAGTAGGCAACTGCTTGCAAGTCGGATAGGGTGAGAGAAAAAATCCAAGTAGGGAAAACATTATATGGCAAGGTACTGGGGCATGAAGAAGAATAAAATGAGGAACAGAAATGAAAAAATAAGGTGACTTGAGTGCAGTGATGAAGAAGTCAGTAGTATGATGTGAAGAACTTCTCCAAGTTGGGTAGGGACCAAATCATAAAGGTCCTTCAGGCCATTATAAAGATTTAAGCTTGGGTTGAGTATGACAAGTTATAATAGGCTAAAATCACTTTTCAAAAATATTTTATTTTTAAGTAATCTCTATACCCAATGTGGGGCTTGAACTTACCACTCTGAGACCAAGAGTCACATGTTCTACCAATTGAGCCAGAGAGGCACCCCCTAAAATTACTTTTTAAAATAGTGTTACCAGAGAGATTGCTGAGCTTGTAGATTCATAGCTAAACAAACAGCCATATCCATGGAAGATTACTGTAAATCAGAGACAGGGACTTTGATAACATAATAGAGGTCTCTGTCCCTTCATGTCATAGTCAACATTTTTTTTTAATTATCAATAATTGGGGCACATGGGTGGCTCAGTCAGTTAAGCATCTGACTTTGGCTCAGGTCATTATCTCACGGTTCACGGGTTTGAGTCCCACATTGGGCTCTGTGCTGACAGCTAGGAACCTGGAACCTGCTTTGGATTCTGTGTCTCCCTCTCTCTCTCTCTGTCCCTCCCCTGCTTGAGCTCTGTCTCTCTCTCTCTCAAAAATGAATAACATTAAAAAAATTATCAATAATTTAGACAGTGATAAAATTGGTATTCAGATCACATTTACAAGTGAAAACAAAGACAGAAGAAATTGTTAATCCCTGGGTTACAGTTTAAATATCTGAAAGATCTGGCAAGGCTAAACTACTAAATAAAAACCTTGAAAGTAGAAATTTAATAGGAATCAATGTATAATATTCTGTTCACATAGCTATAAAATCAGCAGTACAAGTACAGGACAAGGAAGAAGCAGTTTAGGAGCAAATTGTTAGTAAAAGTTTGGGGGCTTTTGTTGTCTTTAAATTCAATTTAGGTCAGAATACAATGCGTTTAACAGAAATAAAAATGCATTTGTAGATTATATAATGATCTGGGAAAAAGTGGGGGAGGTGAGATTCCTTTACTCATCATTGATTGATCTGGGAAATTGTATTCTGATAAATTATGAACATTTATATTCTAAGTTTCAGAAACCCAAATTGTGGCTTCCCCTATAGAAAGGTCGTAGATTTATTATAAAAAGAACATTTCATCTTCTTCGGTTAAGGTAGAGAAACAACTGGAAGAAAGTATTACAAATCTAAGAAAAAGGTTTGCTAAAGGAATCAAGGAGAAAGTAAAGTGGTTTTATATAGGCTCCATGCCCAGTGTGGAGCTAGAATTTAGGACCCGGAAATAAAGAGATGTATGTTCTACCAACTGAGTTAGCCAGGTGCCCCTAAAGTGGTTTCAAAAGATGCTTCAAACTTATGATCAAAATAAAGCGGTATATGCATGAAAATAAACAAGACAGGTTTGTTTAGCTGGAGGAGGAAATAGATCTTAGAATAAAGGTAAATATCTGATTTGAACATACATTTTTAAAAGATATGAAAAGACAAACTGAAATCCTGAAGGCCAGATATGAGGGTACCAAGGCTAAGTACTCTTAAAGAGTTTATTACAAAAGGGAAAATATTTCAATTGTTACAAAATCACAAACAGTAACTGGAGTCCAGTAAAACCTAAGAGAGAAATAAAGATCTCACAGGGCAAACTCAGAACAATCCCCCAAAGGAGGCAGAATCCAAATACTGTGAAGAGGTGACATTTATTTTACAGATAAATTAATAGTAAAAGCAATTTGGAGAATCTCTTTTGAGGATGTGACAGTTATACAAAATGTGCACATGAAATCTGAACAAATTAGAGAGAGGAATACTAGGAAGATTAACATCAAATACTCAAAAAATGTATTTAGTGCATCCTCCTCCGACCCCCACCACCAAATTTCTGGGCTTAAGATTAAGGCAAAGGGAAGACGAATTATGTTACAGAAGATCCAGGCACAGCAATAATAAAGACGTCAGATCTAGGGGCGCCTGGGTGGCTCAGTCGGTTGAGCATCCGACTTCAGCTCAGGTCATGATCTCATGGTTTGTGGGTTCGAGCCCCGCATCGGGCTCTGTGCTGACAGCTCAGAGCCTGGAGCCTGCTTCGGATTCTCTGTCTCTCTCTCTCTGTGCCCCTCCCCTGCTCATGTTCTGTCTCTCTCTGTCTCAAAAATAAAATAAACATTACAAAAAAAAAAAGAAGAAGTCAGATCTAAATTAGATGTTAACCAGTGGGAAAATACATCCTGGGTGGGATTATTTAATTCAAGGAGGTGAAAATGGGTAGGACCAGTTTGAACAAAAGATGATATTGACAAACTTGGAACTTATTTTTTTTTAAATATTTATTCATTTTTGAGAGACAGAGATAGAGCATGAGCAGGGGGAGGGGCAGAGAGAGAGGGAGACACAGAATATAAAGCAGGCTCCAGGCTCTGAGTCGTCAGCCCAGAGCCCGACGCGGGGCTCGAACCCACGGACTGTGAGATCATGACCTGAGCTGAAGTCGGATGCTCAACCGACTGAGCCACCCAGGCACCCCGGAACTTATTGATATCATATCTCTCACTATGAGAGACCCTGCAAGAAAAATATTTACAGGGATATGTTAGAAAAAAACACAAGTATGAACTCAAAAGCAAAAGAAAAGAAAGAACTCAACAACCACAAAGAATGCAGCCCAAGCCTGTTAGAGAAGGGAACCTTTCTGAAAGGAACAGGAGTACAGCAGAGGCAAATCCTAAATGTTGTAGAAAAAGAGAACAGAAGTGTTAACTCAAGCCTAAGAGCATTCAAAAACTGAGGAAAGACCATGTCTACAGGAGGAAATGACATCAGTGCTATTCTTCACTGAGCACCTAAGACCGTGAGGCTCGGAAACATAAACAGCCACTTCTGTTCAGAAATCCATGGAGTGAAGTTATTCTGTAATGGAACTAAAGTGAACATAAGGGAGAAGCTGTGATCAGGAAGTAGGTGTCTTGGGCTTAAACAGTTCCATAGCCAGAGGCCATTGCAGTAGCCACTGTGACCCAGGATTGAAATTACTGTTCCCGAGGCAAGACGGATGCTTTGCCACCAGAGAGGGCCTACCCTCAGTTCAGCATGGGGTTCAGAAATATGTGACTCAGAGGGAAAAGACCATTAAGGTGCTTGGAAAACTTTACAAAGGCAAATAACAACATCTCAAACAAGTCTTGGGGCTGCCACCAACGTAAATTTCCAGATGTTGCAAAAGAATGTAAGAGTATCCCCTTCGAGGATAATAATAACAGCAATGATGATAAAGTATTCTATAATGTTGGGGCACCTGCCTGGCTCAGTTGTGGAGCATATGACTCTTGATCTTGTGGTTGTGAGTTTGAGCCCCATGTTTAGTATAGAGATTACTTAAAAATAAAATCTCAAAAAAAATGTTATATAATCCTTACCAAGTGTCAGGTACTTGTTCTAAGGACTTCACATATAATTCACTTACTCCTTGCAATAACCTATTAAGGCAAGTAATTTCATCCTTATTTTGTAGATGAAGAAACTAACTCTCAAAGAAACTAATTAACTTGTCTCAGTTCATACAATAGGTGGCGTAACTGGAGTTTGAACTCTGGCTCCAAATTCAGAGCACTTCATCAACTCTTATGAAGAGTTTTTTTTAGAAATCACTGGTCAATTTTTTCTTCAAAATATTATAAATACATAATGCTATAATTAATGCCTTGATGAGAGACTGCTTCCCAACAAGTTATAGCATATGTCACAGACCCTGATCAACAGCGTAAATTGACTGGCATGTTGGAAAGACTGACATGAGGAATGCTTTCTCTTCTTTGCCTTCCTTCACTTAGTTTCTGTGATGCTCTTTGGCAACAGTCAGATGGTCTGGATCATGCCAAAATAGTTACCTGGAAACATCATTTTGCTTGGAATAGCCACATTAGAAACTGGGGATTGGCTTCTGTTCTGAATGTCCTGGATATGGGGCTGATGTTGTGATCATCTCTTGATTCAACTGGAATTAGGGCACATGAGAAAGTTGGTATAAGCTCATTCCAACTTCTCAAGTCCTGAGGGATGATGCCCACCACGGGGGCCCAGAAGGTAGCTGCTGGAGGAATCCCAGCTCAAACTAGGCATCTAAAAGCCATCTGGCTGACACTGGGAAGAATAAAAATTACGGACTTTTATTTCTTTGAATTTTAACTTGTGGAGTTGGAACTTTTATTGGATTTTAACTCACAAAGGTAAGATTATTTGATTTTGGAATTCACTTCCCTATAAATATAAAATTTTGGGATTTTCATTTCTTTGGAATTTTATTCTTTGAATTTAACTTCACAAAAATTTCATAATGGGCAAGAATTAACATTCAAGTTCAGGATATGTGTTTGGAGTTTTGTGATTAAAATACATTAATCCTGTCATTTGAGTTCATTGCATTGTACAATTTCTGAAAAACATGTCAGAGAATAAATACATAACCATTTTGGGTGGTGTAACTGGTATAATTTGAGGTGGGAAATGGAACAGGAAGTGAACATTCAATGCTCAATAACACAGACTTGGAGTCAATTTAATTATATTTTTTTTCTTTTTTTTTTTCAGCTTTTTTTTTTTTTTTAATTTTTGGGACAGAGAGAGACAGAGCATGAACGGGGGAGGGGCAGAGAGTGAGGGAGACACAGAATCGGAAACAGGCTCCAGGCTCCGAGCCATCAGCCCAGAGCCTGACGCGGGGCTCAAACTCACGGACCGCGAGATCGTGACCTGGCTGAAGTCGGAGGCTTAACCGACTGCGCCACCCAGGCGCCCCAATTTAATTATATTTTAACTCATTTCAGAATCTTCCAGGGTAAATTTCATACTACCCACCATGATCTGGAAGGATCCACGCAGGAGCAGAGTTTGGTTATTGGAATAATAGGTCCTAACAGACTGAGGATCTCCCTCAAGAGGGAGACTCACTTCTCTGCATAATGGAATAATGAAGCCAAAGAAGGTAAGAGAACAAAAAGTTGGGAAATGTTAGGGGGAATGAGGTCTATCAAAATCTGACACTATCTACCTGTGTTCTCCCACTGTTATGTGCTTCTATAATACCAAATAGTTTATATATGATTAGTAAATAGGCAATGATATCAATACAATATAGAAGTTTGGTTGGTAAATATGTGCTTTTTCCTAGGCAAAGGAGGCCAACAGTGAAGGAGTAGAATTCTGACCTTTAGCAGGAAAGAAAAATGCTTTAGCTTGCCTGCAGCACTGGGGTTCCTTGCATGACTCTGTGGGAGTTTCCCTTCCTCCTGTGCCTTCCTTAAAGGAAGCCCCAAACCTCCAGTTGACGTCCATCTGCATTTTCTCACACTCTATTGTTTGTGTGCAGCTTTAATATCCTCTGAAGCATCACTCTGAGACACCTACCCAGGCTGTTTACAGTATCCCCTAGGTTAATTATTATATAAGTTGGTATTCTGGTTTTAAAGGTGCATAGATTTTGAATGGTCTTCCTCAACACTGTTGTTTCCACACCTTATAATTTTGGGGTGGTGATTTTGCAGAATACATTTTTTATATCCTGTTCTAGCAGAAATGCTGTACTAGCATGTTGATCATACATAGGAATATGGCATCTTTACACAGTGGGTAGTTCTACTCTAGAAAGAATAGATCTTGGTGGGAGGCATAAGTAAGGAATGTTTCTACATGTAACAAAATAAATTTCTTTGTTAAAATCTTCTATGGTTTTTAGAAGTCTAAAAACATAAGCAATTTGCAAATCCTATGAGGTTTTAAAAGTTTCACTAGACTTGATAAAGTAAAAGTTTGGTGTCATGTCCAATGTGCTCATTTCTCACAGCAAAGGAGGAAAACCTTCAAGGCACACCTAATTCTAAAAAAAGAAGCAACAGATAGGAGAAAATGTTTCATTTTGTGTATCTGTTACATTTCAGTCCTTGGTACAATTACACTTCTAATCTGTCCTTATAAATAAAAAGTAATTACTATGATCTTAACATTAGACGTGATATTCTGATTTGACAGAAGCAAACAAGAGTCATACATCAAATGAGAGAATTAGCATTTGTTTAAATTAAAAGATAACTTTCCCATAACACTTCATCTTTCCCAAGCTGAAGTTCAGAAGACTATGAAATATAAAAGTTGAGGGACCTCAATCATTTGATGCACAAATTATACTAATGAACAAAGAAAAAATAAATGCAAAAACCTAATGTTAAGTGACTAGGGTACTACAGACTGGAAGCTCCTTCAGTAGGATTAGCTTCTTTGAGGATTTTAAGTCTAGTGAACTTGTTACGCTTCCACATGTTAGTAGTCGCATAGGCTAATTCAGCTGGCATAGCGTTCCTATGTACGCAAAGACACAGGGCAAGGCATGCATTAAAATGTGATAATAGCACACTTCTGGGACACGTGAAGCATGAGGCATGAGTCTGCCTCTGGCATCCATGAAGCATCACACCTCAGAGTCAGAGCTTTTATGTTTTGATAAGTAGTTCTGCTCTTCCACATTTGGGAGGGGGAAAAAATCAACTTTCTAAGTGTAAATCTTTCCCCTTTACCAGGGTGCCTTACAGTTTTAATTCTAATGATTAATTTAAAAACTTTTTTTTTCAAATCCCAGTGAGCTGGAAATAATTTAAAGATGGATAGGGTCTTAAAATGTGTTATTTATTTTATTAATGCAAATTTAAGAGTGATTATATAATATTGTTGATTATAAAGATCATTTGAACCAGCATGATTAGGGGGGAATGCAAGAAAGAAAACATAAACTTTAATATTGATATTCCATATCCCCTCCTCCCCCTCAAAAAAGGCCATAAAGAAGGATTCCCTGTGTTTCATGTGTCTTACAGGTACGTAACTAGCTAGATAATGGGTATGTCTACAAAAGCTTTGAAATCTTCTAATACAATAAAAAATAATTATATCAATACAAACATTAAAAATGATAAAGTATAATTTACTTTCTAATATGCAAACACACATATAATCCTTGGCAGAAAAATATTAAGAATTATAATAAGTTTCAAAATATTTGTTTTAAAGTTTATTTATTTTGAGAAAGAGAGAGAGAGAGAGAGTGCGAGCACACACACAGAAGAGGGACAGGGAAAGAGGGAGAGAGAATCCCAAGTAGGCTCCATGCTCAGCATGGAGCCCAATGTGGGGCTTGATCTCATGAATGATGTGATCATGACCTGAGCCAAGATCAAGAGTTGGAAGTTTATGGGATGCCTGGGTGGCTCAGTCAGTTAATCGACTGACTCTGAGTTTCAGCTCAGGTCATGATCTTACTGTCAAGAGATCGAGCCCTGTGTCAGGCTCTGTCCAGCCAACACGGAGTCTGCTTGGAATTCTCTGTCTCCCTTTCTCTGCCCTTCTGCTGCTCATGCGCTCATTCTCTCTCTCTCTCTCTCTCTCTCTCTCTCTCTCTCTCTCTCTCAAAAATAAATAAATAAACATTAAAAAAAAAGAGTTGGACGCTTAGCCACCCAAGCACTCCAAATATCAAAATATAATAGTAGTCACTCAATAGGATTAAGATCATAAAGCCAGTAAAGTTTTGTTTTTATATATTACAAGCAAGGATTTTAGAAACAAATGTAAGTATTCAGAATAGCCATATCCTAAAATCACTTACAGTTGCCTGGATCTAGCCTTGCAGTTAAGTATGCCACTTAATATTCTGGCCCTCTTCAGGCATATGGAGTTAAGGTTCAGATGAAGTGATAGGACCATAAGAGTAGCATTTTTAGTAGTGCTAATAGTAGTACTAGTAAAGAATAGTAATTACTACTAAAGTATAAAAAGTAAATTAAAAAAGTAAGAAGTAAATAATAGTAGTAATTACTACTAATAGCAATTTAAAAGTACAAATGTGGAATTCATGGTATTTTTGCTCTTAGAGACTAGCAAATCAGTGCTTTTAGAAACAGATGAAAGTCTCATATTTTGACAAAGACATAGAATAAAATTGTTTTATTTTTTAATTGTTTTAAAGTTTATTTATTTATTTTTGAGAGAGAAAGAGAGAGCACATGTGGAGTAGGGGAGGGAGAAAGGGAGACACAGAATCCAAAGCAGGCTCCAGGCTCTGAGCTGTTAGTACAGAGCCTGATGCGAGGCTCGAACCCACGAACTGTGAGATTATGACCTGAGCCAAAGTCAGATGCTTAACCAACTGAGCCACCCAGGTATCCCAATAAAATTGCTTTAGAACACATTTCATAACTTTTGAAAAACCTCTAGAAGTTAACCAAAACATTTAAAAATTTTATATCTGAGCAACAGTAGTATGATTTCTCAGTTTTCTCCTTTGAAAGCTGTATACCATAGAAAGTATCTGTTAAGTTATGAAAATTTATCAATTGCTTTTATTTATTAAATTATGGCTTATGAAGGTTAAAACACTCATGATTTTTCTCAAATCTAAGCTTGAGCTGTGCTACAGGTTGAATGTTTGTGTCCCCCCAAAATTCAAATGTTGAAACCTAATGTGACAGTGTTTGGAGATAATTAGGTCATAAGGGTAGAGGCCTCATGAATGGAATTAGTGTCCTTATACAAGAGACCCCACCAGGTACCCTTGCCCTTTCTACCATATAAGGACACAATGAGAAGATAACAGCCTATGAATCAGTCAAGGGCCCCTCAACAGACAGTGAATCTGCCAGGGCCTTGATCTTGGTCTTCCCAGACTTCATAATTATAAGAAATAAATGTTTGTTGTTTAAGCCATTCAGCCTATGATATTTTTGTTATAACTGCCCAAATGGACCAACACAAGCTGAAATAAAAATTCTTCAAAACTTAATCCATTCCATAATTTCCTTTTGTATAGGAATATTTCCCATGTTAAAACTAAACTTTTATTATATCTGTTTTCATATATATATATATATATATATATGTTCATATATATTCATATATATTTATATACATATATGTTTATATATATAAATTATGCAAATGTCTTTTGAAATGTGATAATAGAGCCTGTAAAATCTTTGTGACTTACCTTTTGAAATATCTTTAATTGTTCTGCCATACAAATCATAAAGATATCTGGCTGGTGAATTTAGGTTCATTCTCATTGTGCAAGTATCTAAAACCTACCAAGAGAGTGCAGAAAAAAACTATAAATAATGTATTACAATAAGCTCTGGCTAAATTGAATAAACATTGAAAGTCCTTTATATACTAAATGGCTATACAAATTATAAAATGAAATTTGATTATTTAGAAAATATTCCTAAAATATGATAAGAAAAAAAGCAGTTACAATTATTATATCATAATTTTACTTTAAAAACACACCAACTGGGGTACCTGGTGACTCTTGATCTCAGGGTTATGAGTTCAAGCCCCATGATGGGTTCAGAGCTTACTTAAAAAAAATAATAAATGAAATAAAAGTAAATAAAAAACAAATATTAATAAAAAAGAGAAAATAGATGCAATAAATTTTAAAAAGTGGTTATATACTAATAAACGCTAGAACTGAAGGAAAGTTTTATCTATTTTTTTTAGTTTTTTAAGTTTTATTTATTTAGAGAGACAGACAAAGAGATCATGAGCAGGGGAGGGGAAGAGAAAAGGGAAGGGAGAGAATCCCAAGCAGGCTCCACACTGTCAGTGCAAAGCCTGAAGCGGAGTTCAAACTCATGAACCCTCAGATCATGACCTGAGCCAAAATCACGAGTCGTATGCTTAACCAACTAAGCCACCCAGGTGCCCCAGGAAATTTTTATATCATTCTTGGTATTTTCTATATTTTTCATTAACTTACAATGTCAAGATATTAGTTTTATTTCATTTTATTTTTAAATTATATATTTGTTTTTGAGAGAGAGAGAGAGAGAGAGAGAGAGAGAGAGAGAGAATCCCAAGCAGGCTGTGTACTGACAGTGCAGAGCCTATGTGGGGCTTGATCTTATAAACTGTGAAATCATGATCTGAGCTGAAATCAAGAGTTGGATGCTTAACCAACTGAGCCACCCACATGCCCAGGAAGGATATTACTTTTATATTGGTTTTAATCAATACAAATAAATGGAAAGATATACCATGTTCATGGATTGGAAGAATTAATATTGTTAAAATGTCCATATTACCCAAAGCAATCTATAGATTCAAGGCAATCCTTTTCAGAATACTAATAGTGTTTTTCATAGAACTAGAAAAAATAATTGTAAAATTTGTATGGAACCACAAAAGACCTGGAGTAGCCACAGCAATCTTGAGAAGGAGGAACAAAACTGGAAGTGTCATGCACCCAGATTTCAAACTATATATACCACAAAGCTATAATAACCAAAATAGTATGGCACTGACAGAACAAAAAAGACACATAGATCAATGAACAGAATTGAGAACCTAGAAATAATCCCGCACTTATATGATCTATTTATGACATAGGAGGCAAGAATATACAATGGGGAGAAGACATTCTTTTTAATAAATAGTGTTGGGGAAATTGGATAGCTACATGCAAAAGAATGAAACAGGACCACTTTCTTATACTGCACACAAAAATAAACCCAAAATGGATCAAAGACCTAAATGTAAGACTTGAAGCCATAAAACTCTTTTTTTTAATGTGTGCAATCATCTGATGTATAAAAAGATGCAACAAAATTCAAAATGATACAAAATATCAATTTCAAAACAACATCAAAAGTGAGTGTATTTAACCATACTCAGCTCATAACAGAGCAAATGGGTAAGAAGGAGAATAATTCATGTTATAGCGTATTGCTACATGAACTGGAAACAGAAAAAGTTGGTAAAGGAAGGCAGAGGATCTATTAGAACCAAGGGGCTCCATAATCATCTGGCATCTGCTCAATGTTGTACCTATGGTTAGAAATGTACATGATGGGAACTCCAGGTATCTTCCGGATCCTTCATTTAAGGTCCCAGTCAACGGTGCCCACAATGTAACATTTGTGCTGAGTTACTCTCTGTACTAAGCAGTCATCTGCATAGGTTCCTTTGTGTGTGCATGGTAATCATTCAAATCTTGGACCCTTGGCAATCCTTAGAGCCAACTTTTACCCCAATTTCTCAGTTTCAGCCATTACACAGTCAGTTATACAAGGGATACACTTGGCATACAGACAGTCCATCACTGATTGTACTAAGTCAAGTTTAGCTTTAATGGAAAAGTTGATAAAGTTGGTATCAACCAGGATGTGGTAAGGTGGGCCCAGCTGTGTGTTATATTGGAAGAATAAGCAGGAAGGATGTCGGGGGACTTCTCTTTCCCTGAGTGTACTGGGATCTTTCTTTTCTTTCTTTTTAGGTTTCAATCTATCCTTCTCTTTAAGCCTCTGATTTCGGAGACTAAGCATTCACTTCATGGTTGCATACTTTCTTGCTTGACCATGTTCTTTCCTGACTTTCTTACCTGACCATGTTCACGCCGCACTCTTGTTTCTTCAGCCATAAAACTCTTAAAAGAAAACATTGTCAGTAACCGCTTGGACATCAACCTTAGCAAAATTTTTCTAGATATGTCTCCTCAGACAAGGGAAACAAAAGCAAAACAAACAAAAATACTGTGACTACATCAAACTAAAAAGCTTTTGCACAGTGAAGGAAACCATCAACAAAACAAAAAGGCAGCCTACGGAATGGGAAAAGATCTCTGTAAATGATGTACTGAATAATGGCCTAATATCCAAACTATATAAAGATTCATACAGGGGATACTAAAAAAACCTGAAGGGTCAAAGAGGTTGTTGCCTGCTTTCTCCTCTAGGATTGATGGTTTCCTGTCTTACGTTTAGGTCTTTCATCCATGTTGAGTTTATTTTTGTGTATGGTATAAGAAAGTGGTCCAGGCTCATTCTTCTGTATGTTGCTGTCCAGTTTTACCAAAGAGACTGTCTTTTTTGCATTGGATATTCTTTCCTGCTTTGTCAAAGATTAGTTGGCTATACATATGTGGGTCCATTTCTGGGTTCTTTATTCTGTACCACTGATCTATGTGTCTGTTTTTGTGCCAGTACCAAATTGTCTTGATGATTACAGCTTTATAATACAGCTTGAAGTCCAGAATTGTGATGCCTCCAGCTTTGGTTTTCTTTTTCTGAATTGCTTTGGCTACTCAGGGTCTTTTCTGGTGCCATAAAAATTTTAGGATTGTTTGCCCTGTAGCCCTGTGAAGAATGCTGGTGTTATTCTGATAGGGATTACTATACTTACTTTAAAATTGGGCCTGTAATCCTAGTCTTAGCTCAATCAACTCAATTTCTTTGTGACAACAAACATATTTAAACAGCTTAATGTGTATATAGGGACAAAGCTGTACTCTCCTTTCAGTCTGGAGAACAACTTTCAAACATTGTGACTGATTTGGTTTATCTAGTTGCTATATCAAGTGATGTGTGTTGCATTTAAAAGGCAAATATCTAATTGACAAATTTAATTTGACAAATTGGCCTTTGCCATATTACATCAGAGGTTCTCAGTCTTTATACTACCTCTATACATGACCAATAATGTTCTCATGAGCCACATACTGCCATGGGCATTCACAGGATTGTGTGTCTTTCTTCCGTACTAGCTACAATCCAGAGTTTGGGGCAATTCTTCAGAAACTGTATCTTTTTATCAAAATCAAGAAGGAATATCTGTTTATGATTAAGAATGATGTTACAGGAATAATCTTGAACCCTGTAATCTATGAAGGAAATATTTACAATATCAGTGCTTTACCTAGGTTAAATAATTACAACATACTTGCAATGTATTTCACAGGTGACTATAAACTCTGTCATGTGGAGCAAATTCACTGACCACCAATCTCCCCACCTGGAGGGTGTCGGTGCATGGATTCAATACCTGACCAATGCCCTATGTCCTCATAAGTCAGACAAAATATTCCTTTGGAATATCTAATTTGGAAGAGCCCAGTGGCTGGGTCTGGTCCTTGCCACCCAATAAAATAAGGTAATAATGCTGGTGACTCTAAATGTTACTCTTCCTGCTTTCCTTCCCACTCTCTTGGGCCAATTTCTGTAGTGATTACTACACACAAGTTCACCTAGGACTCCTATCCATGGATTGAAACCTTTACTAAAGATGCTTATAAAGTAATATTCAGAATAGAAGAGAGAAGTTATCAGAAGAAAGTGAACTTTAGACAGAAAAGAGAGTAGAACATACTGACTGCCATTGGCAAGGGATCCACCCCTGTGTTTATAAAAACACTTTAGGGGCGCCTGGGTGGCGCAGTCGGTTAAGCGTCCGACTTCAGCCAGGTCACGATCTCGCGGTCCGTGGGTTCGAGCCCCGCGTCAGGCTCTGGGCTGATGGCTCGGAGCCTGGAGCCTGTTTCCGATTCTGTGCCTCCCTCTCTCTCTGCCCCTCCCCCGTTCATGCTCTGTCTCTCTCTGTCCCACAAATAATTAAACGTTGAAAAAAAAAAATTTAAAAAAAAAAAAAAAAAAAAAAAGAAATTGCTTTAAAAAAAAAAAAAAAAAAAAAAAAAAAAAAAAAAAAAAAAAAAAAACACTTTATGAATACAGTTTGTCTCTAGCAAAATTCTCGTAATGGTCACTTTATTCCATGTGACTTTGTGCCCAAAGATTATTCTTTTACCACCACCACCCTCATTGACAGAAATATTAACAGGATATAATTCAGTACACATTCTTCCTTAGCCAATCTTCTCTGAATACTACTAAGAATCTACAGTTGGTCCCATAGAGCCTCCTCCTTTGGCTCCCTATATTCTTGATCTTTCCATTCTTTATGTTTAGTTCTCGGTTTCTTAATATTACAAATCTATTATTTAAAAGTTCAATGAAGCCCTTTGGTACAAATTATATTCCCCAGTTACTTACTAGTGAAGGTTCAATATCTAAATACCCTTGTCCAAAGTTATAATTTACTAATTAAACTAAGTAAAATGTGAACTATTTAAAGCTAGTCCCATTTACTTCAACTAAAATTTCAATGATTTTCAAAATTATTTCAAATATTGCCATCTTTGTGTTTTAAAAAAACAGCCAAGTCAAATTACACAGCTTCCTAACTCAAAGATCCCTCTTTTCATTGTGCCCAAACATCAGTAAAATGTTTGTGCAAGCCAAATTTTAACAGTTAAGTGAGTATAAAAACCAGCATTAGAAAATCAGATACTAGTAATTAATAACGCATCAGCAACGCTGTCATTCTCTCATATTTTCTGTATAAAAGATCCTTGCAGTGTTTAAGCAATGCCAACCTTCAGTAATCACTTTCTCAGAGTAACTTATCAGTGGTATGAATTAGTATCAATATAAATTTCTGTCAAAAAGCCTGAAATGAAGCCTACTTGTAAGGTCATTCTTATAATTCACAACTGAAAATATTTAACAGTGTCATCTTACTGTACTATTAAGGTTAATTAAAATACCATTTCCATTCATTTGTACCTGTTAAGCTTGTTAAAATATTATTTTTATAAATTCACATTTTGTTAATTTCTTACAGCATAGGTTGTAGAGAACACTTCAGATACTGAAATTTAAAACCATCATGCTGTAAAACCAGACTCTTCTTAATAAACAGCTAAGAAGAGATTTTTTTAGTGTAATCTGTTTATAGTTCTGGGAGTTACCTCCACCCATGGGCATATTCGGTGCCAAGTTTGCAACTTCTGGAATGGCCACCATGGAGGTGGTGCGGTTACACAGTCTACAGCCTCTGGGTTTGGCTCATTACTACCCCAGTCCAGATGAGAGAGCTCAACATTACCCCTGGCTGAGTGAGTCAAATCAACAATGTAGACATGTTTTATGTGTAAACATTCAGAAGTAAAAGCCCTGATTTCTACTTCCCCACAAACTCTTTTTCAGCAAGCGTCAGCAGCCTGTACACCATGGGCTAATTCGAGCCATGGCCTATTTCTGTATGGCCTATGGGCTAAGAATAATTTGTATAAATTTAAAATTTTTTGCATGTTTATTTATTTATTTATTTATTTATTTATTTATTGAGAGAGAGAGAGAGAGAGAGAGAGAGACTGTGCACATATGGGGAGGGGGGGCGGGCAGAGGGAGAGAGAGAAAATCCCAAGCAGGCTCCCAACTGCCAGCACAGACCCCAATGCAGGGCTCAATCCCACAAACTGAGAGACACCATGGGCTAATTCGAGCCATGGCCTATTTCTGTATGGCCTATGGGCTAAGAATAATTTGTATAGAGTTGCGGCAAGATGGCGGCTTAGGAGGACGCTGGGCTCACCACACGTCCTACTGATCACTTAGATTCCATCTACACCTGCCTAAATAACCCAGAAAACCGCCAGGAGATTAGCAGAACAGAGTCGCCGGAGCCAAACGCAGATGAGAGGCCCACGGAAGAGGGTAGGAAGGGCGGCGAGGCGGTGCGCGCTCCACGGACTGGCGGGAGGGAGCCGGGGCGGAGGGGCGGCTCGCCGGCCAAGCAGAGCCCCCGAGTCTGGCTTGCAAAAGCGGAGGGGCCTGACGGACTGTGTTCCCACAACAAGCGCGACTTAGCGTCTGGGAGGTCATAAGTTAACAGCTCTGCTCGGAAAGCGGGAAGGCTGGAGGACAAAGGGAGGGAGAGCTGCTGAGCCCCCTGACAACAGAGCTCAGTTTGGTGGGGAACAAAGGCGCTCGCCAGCGCCATCTCCCCCGCCCATCCCCCAGCCGAAATCCCAAAGGGAACCGGTTCCTGCCAGGGAACTTGCTCGCTCCGCGCAAACACACAACTCTGCGCTTCTGCGGAGCCAAACCTCCTGCAGCGGATCTGACTCCCTCCCGCTGCCACAGGGCCCCTCCTGAAGTGGATCACCTAAGGAGAAGCGATCTAAGCCTGCCCCTCCTGCCCCCGAGCACCTTGCCTACCCACCCCAGCTAATACGCCAGATCCCCAGCATCACAAGCCTGGCAGGGTGCAAGTAGCCCAGACGAGCCACACCACCCCACAGTGAATCCCACCCCTAGGAGAGGGGAAGAGAAGGCACACACCAGTCTGACTGTGGCCCCAGCGGTGGGCTGGGGGCAGACATCAGGTCCGATTGCGGCCCCACCCACCAACTCCAGTTATACACAACAGCACAGGGGAAGTGCCCTGCAGGCCTCAGCACGCCAGGGACTATCCAAAATGACCAAGCGGAAGAATTCCCCTCAGAAGAATCTCCAGGAAATAACAACAGCTAATGAGCTGATCAAAAAGGACTTAAATAACATAACAGAAAGTGAATTTAGAATAATAGTCATAAAATCAATCGCTGGGCTTGAAAACAGTATACAGGACAGCAGAGAATCTCTTGCTACAGAGATCAAGGGACTAAGGAACAGTCACGAGGAGCTGAAAAACGCTTTAAACGAAATGCATAACAAAATGGAAACCACCACAGCTCGGCTTGAAGAGGCAGAGGAGAGAATAGGTGAACTAGAAGATAAAGTTATGGAAAAAGAGGAAGCTGAGAAAAAGAGAGAGAAAAAAATCCAGGAGTATGAGGGGAAAATTAGAGACCTAAGTGATACACTAAAAAGAAATAATATACGCATAATTGGTATCCCAGAGGAGGAAGAGAGAGGGAAAGGGGCTGAAGGTGTACTTGAAGAAATCATAGCTGAGAACTTCCCTGATCTGGGGAAGGAAAAAGACATTGAAATCCAAGAGGCACAGAGAACTCCCTTCAGACGTAACTTGAATCGATCTTCTGCACGACATATCATAGTGAAACTGGCAAAATACAAGGATAAAGAGAAAATTCTGAAAGCAGCAAGGGGTAAACGTGCCCTCACATATAAAGGGAGACCTATAAGACTCGTGACTGATCTCTCTTTTGAAACTTGGCAGGCCAGAAAGAATTGGCACGAGATTTTCAGGGTGCTAGACAGAAAAAATATGCAGCCAAGAATCCTTTATCCAGCAAGTCTGTCATTTAGAATAGAAGGAGAGATAAAGGTCTTCCCAAACAAACAAAAACTGAAGGAATTTGTCACCACTAAACCAGCCCTACAAGAGATACTAAGGGGGACCCTGTGAGACAAAGTCCCAGAGATATCACTACAAGCATAAAACATACAGACATCACAATGACTCTAAACCCGTATCTTTCTATAATAACACTGAATGTAAATGGATTAAATGCGCCAACCAAAAGACATAGGGTATCAGAATGGATAAAAAAACAAGACCCATCTATTTGCTGTCTACAAGAGACTCATTTTAGACCTGAGGACACCTTTAGATTGAGAGTGAGGGGATGGAAAACTATTTATCATGCGACTGGAAGCCAAAAGAAAGCTGGAGTAGCCATACTTATATCAGACAAACTAGACTTTAAATTAAAGGCTGTAACAAGAGATGAAGAAGGACATTATATAATAGTTACAGGGTCTATCCATCAGGAAGAGCTAACAATTATAAATGTCTATGCGCCGAATACCGGAGCCCCCAAATATATAAAACAATTACTCATAAACACAAGCAACCTTATTGATAAGAATGTGGTAATTGCAGGGGACTTTAATACACCACTTACAGAAATGGATAGATCATCTAGACACACGGTCAATAAAGAAACAAGGGCCCTGAATGAGACATTGGATCAGATGGACTTGACAGATATATTTAGAACTCTGCATCCCAAAGCAACAGAATATACTTTCTTCTCGAGTGCACATGGAACATTCTCCAAGATAGATCATATACTGGGTCACAAAACAGCCCTTCATAAGTTTACAAGAATTGAAATTATACCATGCTTACTATCAGACCACAATGCTATGAAGCTTGAAATCAACCACAGAAAAAAGTCTGGAAAACCTCCAAAAGCATGGAGGTTAAAGAACACCCTACTAACGAATGAGTGGGTCAACCAGACAATTAGAGAAGAAATTAAAAAATATATGGAAACAAACGAAAATGAAAATACAACAATCCAAACGCTTTGGGACGCAGCAAAGGCAGTCCTGAGAGGAAAATACATCGCAATCCAGGCCTATCTCAAGAAACAAGAAAAATCCCAAATACAAAATCTAACAGCACACCTAAAGGAACTAGAAGCAGAACAGCAAAGGCAGCCTAAGCCCAGCAGAAGAAGAGAAATAATAAAGATCAGGGCAGAAATAAACAATATAGAAACTAAAAAAACTGTAGAGCAGATCAACGAAACCAAGAGTTGGTTTTTTGAAAAAATAAACAAAATTGACAAACCTCTAGCCAGGCTTCTCAAAAAGAAAAGGGAGATGACCCAAATAGATAAAATCATGAATGAAAATGGAATTATTAAAACCAATCCCTCAGAGATACAAACAATTATCAGGGAATACTATGAAAAATTATATGCCAACAAATTGGACAACCTGGAAGAAATGGACAAATTCCTGAACACCCACACTCTTCCAAAACTCAATCAGGAGGAAATAGAAAGCTTGAACAGACCCATAACCAGCGAAGAAATTGAATCGGTTATCAAAAATCTCCCAACAAATAAGAGTCCAGGACCAGATGGCGTCCCAGGGGAGTTCTACCAGACGTTTAAAGCAGAGATAATACCTATCCTTCTCAAGCTATTCCAAGAAATAGAAAGGGAAGGAAAACTTCCAGACTCATTTTATGAAGCCAGTATTACTTTGATTCCTAAACCAGACAGAGACCCAGTCAAAAAAGAGAACTACAGGCCAATATCCCTGATGAATATGGATGCAAAAATTCTCAATAAGATACTAGCAAATCGAATTCAACAGCATATAAAAAGAATTATTCACCATGATCAAGTGGGATTCATTCCTGGGATGCAGGGCTGGTTCAACATTCGCAAATCAATCAACGTGATACATCACATTAACAAAAAAAGAGAGAAGAACCATATGATCCTGTCAATCGATGCAGAAAAGGCCTTCGACAAAATCCAGCACCCTTTCTTAATAAAAACCCTTGAGAAAGTTGGGATAGAAGGAACATACTTAAAGATCATAAAAGCCATTTATGAAAAGCCCACAGCTAACATCATCCTCAACGGGGAAAAACTGAGAGCTTTTTCCCTGAGATCAGGAACACGACAAGGATGCCCACTCTCACCGCTGCTGTTTAACATAGTGCTGGAAGTTCTAGCATCAGCAATCAGACAACAAAAGGAAATCAAAGGCATCAAAATTGGCAAAGATGAAGTCAAGCTTTCGCTTTTTGCAGATGACATGATATTATACATGGAAAATCCGATAGACTCCACCAAAAGTCTGCTAGAACTGATACAGGAATTCAGCAAAGTTGCAGGATACAAAATCAATGTACAGAAATCAGTTGCATTCTTATACACTAACAATGAAGCAACAGAAAGACAAATTAAGAAACTGATCCCATTCACAATTGCACCAAGAAGCATAAAATACCTAGGAATAAATCTAACCAAAGATGTAAAGGATCTGTATGCTGAAAACTATAGAAAGCTTCTGAAGGAAATTGAAGAAGATTTAAAGAAATGGAAAGACATTCCCTGCTCATGGATTGGAAAAATAAATATTGTCAAAATGTCAATACTACCCAAAGCTATCTACACATTCAATGCAATCCCAATCAAAATGGCACCAGCATTCTTCTCGAAACTAGAACAAGCAATCCTAAAATTCATATGGAACCACAAAAGGCCCCGAATAGCCAAAGGAATTTTGAAGAAGAAGACCAAAGCAGGAGGCATCACAATCCCAGACTTTAGCCTCTACTACAAAGCTGTCATCATCAAGACAGCATGGTATTGGCACCAAAACAGACACATAGACCAATGGAATAGAATAGAAACCCCAGAACTAGACCCACAAACGTATGGCCAACTCATCTTTGACAAAGCAGGAAAGAACATCCAATGGAAAAAAGACAGCCTCTTTAACAAATGGTGCTGGGAGAACTGGACAGCAACATGCAGAAGGTTGAAACTAGACCACTTTCTCACACCATTCACAAAAATAAACTCAAAATGGATAAAGGACCTAAATGTGAGACAGGAAACCACCAAAACCTTAGAGGAGAAAGCAGGAAAAGACCTCTCTGACCTCAGCCGTAGCAGTCTCTTACTCGACACATCCCCAAAGGCAAGGGAATTAAAAGCAAAAGTGAATTACTGGGACCTTATGAAGATAAAAAGCTTCTGCACAGCAAAGGAAACAACCAACAAAACTAAAAGGCAACCAACGGAATGGGAAAAGATATTCGCAAATGACATATCGGACAAAGGGCTAGTATCCAAAATCTATAAAGAACTCACCAAACTCCACACCCGAAAAACAAATAACCCAGTGAAGAAATGGGCAGAAAACATGAATAGACACTTCTCTAAAGAAGACATCCGGATGGCCAACAGGCACATGAAAAGATGTTCAGCGTCGCTCCTTATCAGGGAAATACAAATCAAAACCACACTCAGGTATCACCTCACGCCAGTCAGAGTGGCCAAAATGAACAAATCAGGAGACTATAGATGCTGGAGAGGATGTGGAGAAACGGGAACCCTCTTGCACTGTTGGTGGGAATGCAAATTGGTGCAGCCGCTCTGGAAAGCAGTGTGGAGGTTCCTCAAAAAATTAAAAATAGACCTACCCTATGACCCAGCAATAGCACTGCTAGGAATTTATCCAAGGGATACAGGAGCACTGATGCATAGGGCCACTTGTACCCCAATGTTCATAGCAGCACTCTCAACAATAGCCAAATTATGGAAAGAGCCTAAATGTCCATCAACTGATGAATGGATAAAGAAATTGTGGTTTATATACACAATGGAATATTACGTGGCAATGAGAAAAAATGAAATATGGCCTTTTGTAGCAACGTGGATGGAACTGGAGAGTGTGATGCTAAGTGAAATAAGCCATACAGAGAAAGACAGATACCATATGGTTTCACTCTTATGTGGATCCTGAGAAACTGAACAGGAACCCATGGGGGAGGGGAAGGAAAAAAAAAAAAAAAGAGGTTAGAA
The DNA here is from genome assembly GCF_022837055.1 of Prionailurus viverrinus. Taxonomy (NCBI): domain Eukaryota; kingdom Metazoa; phylum Chordata; class Mammalia; order Carnivora; family Felidae; genus Prionailurus; species Prionailurus viverrinus. The sequence goes on from NC_062570.1 coordinate 85,859,911, forward strand.
TGGGAGAGAGCCAAAGCATAAGAGACTGTTAAAAACTGAGAACAAACTGAGGGTTGATGGGGGGTGGGAGGGAGGAGAGGGTGGGTGATGGGTATTGAGGAGGGCACCTTTTGGGATGAGCACTGGGTGTTGTATGGAAACCAATTTGTCAATAAATTTCATAAAAAAATAAAAAAAATAAAAAAAATAAAGAGAAAAAAAAGAATAATTTGTATAAATTTAAAATTTTTTGCATGTTTATTTGTTTATTTATTTATTTATTTATTTATTGAGAGAGAGAGAGAGAGAGAGAGAGAGAGACTGTGCACATATGGGGAGGGGGGGCGGGCAGAGGGAGAGAGAGAAAATCCCAAGCAGGCTTCCAACTGCCAGCACAGACCCCAATGCAGGGCTCAATCCCACAAACTGAGAGACCACGAAAAGAGAGATCATGACCTGAGCCGAAATCAAGAGCCAGAAACTCAACCGACGGAGCCACCCAGGCGCCCCTGTACAATTTTAAATGTTAAAAGAAATCAAAAGAAGAATAGTATTTTGTCACATTAAAATTAAAATTTCAGTGTCCACAAATAAAGTCTTGGAAAACAGCCACACTCTTTATTTACATATTTTATGGATGCTTTCACATTACAGCAAGATGGTCTTTGCATTGTGCAATCTGAAAATGCTTCCCCTCAGCAACAAAATCAACTCGGCCCTCAGGCTCTTTTAAAAGAAACCAGGCTGTCCCCCTGAGTTCATTAATTTTCTCAGAGTCCTCTCAAGTGCTGGGATTTTACTCTCTCATATCACAATCTCAAAGTGGTGGGAGTGGATGGGAAGGTGGGAAGTGGTGTTACTTACAATGCTATTTCAAGATTTCTTTGCAACTCATTTACTGAACAAACAAAACAGCCTGACCTTCAAGTGACCATCTTCCTTCGCTCCAGTCATTCTTCCTCATTCATGGATAAAAATCCTAACCCTGGCTGATGCTTACTATCTACTTGTGGTGCACATACCAAGAATCTTGGTGCTCCTGGACAAATCACACAAATGATCTTATCAGCATTAATATTCTTCAGACTCACCAAAATCCATGGCCCCTCAATGCTGCCTAGTCACTTCTATTTCATTTGCTTGGTCAACTCTCTCTTATACTTACCATAATGAATATTTCAAACCATCTTTGCTCAGCTGTCTCCACCGGGCCTCTTCTCCCCTACTTCCCTCTTTACTTTTGACCTTATATCAGAGAGAAAATTGAAGCCTTATCCTCTTGCTACTAAAACTAAAAGCTTGGGGCGCCTGGGTGGCTCAGTCGGTTAAGTGTCCAACTTCGGCTCAGGTCATGATCTCCCTGTTTGCAGGTTCGGGCCCTGCGTCGGGCTCTGTGCTGACAGCTCAGAGCCTGGAGCCTGTTTCAGATTCTGTGTCTCCCTCTCTCGGACCCTCCTCCATTCATGCTCTGTTCTCTCTGTCTCAAAAATAAATAAACGTTAAAAAAATTTTTTTTTAAATAAATAAAAATAAAAATAAAATCTTACCTATTTTACACATATCCCGTCCTTTTCCCTCTAGCTGTAAGAGTCCCTGTTCCTATCTAACACCAATATTCCACCTATGCTTTTAGTTATGTTTGCTCTCAACTTTTAAAGCAGTATATATTACCTATCATTTCTTCTCTTTCATATGTATTCAACTATTCCTTCTCAATGAGATTTTTCCTACTGGTACTTAAACATGATCAAGGCTTTCCTATCTTAGAAGTTAAATCTTCTCTTACCCCCACATCTCCCACCAGCTACTCCTTCCTTCCACAGGTAAGTCTCTAAAAGATTTGCCCAAGCTTCTGTTTCCATTTCCTTTTTCCCACTCGTTCTGAGGCCACTACAGTCTGACTGTCTGTGTTATTTTACTGAAATCACTCTCACAAAGATTACCAATGACTACCATGTTGACAAATCCAAAGAACATTTTCTTAATTGTCATTTGTTTTTATTTTTCAATAGTGTTTGACTGTTTCCTCTTTCTCTCAACTCTTTTTTACCTTTGAATTCTGAAATATGATAATCTACTAAGTTTTGTCCTCCTTTTTCTTCTTCTTCATAGGTTCATCCTCCTCTATTCATTCACTGCAGTTCTTCAAGATCAGTCCTAGCCTTCTTCCTGCCTCACTCGAAATTAGCTTTTCAAGCAATCTAACCAATGCCCCAATGTTTTATTTTCCATCTATTTCCTGACAATATAGATATTTTCCACCTATTTCCATCTATGATGATATTTTCCATCTATTTCCTGTCACCAGGACTCTAGCAATATAGTTAGCTAATAGTTGCCCTGCATCTACCTGGCCCACCCAATCTGTTTTCCACAACACCAAAGTAATTTATTGAAAAATGTAAATCTGGTTACCTTCTTTTCGCTCCTAACTAAAACCACTTACATGAATTCTCACTGTTCTTTGAGGGAAAAATCTGTAACCTTTCCTGCAAGGACAGGTCATATGTTAAACTTTTAATTTATGGGATTCATCCTGCTCACCCTACAACAGTCTTTTGATATACCGTGCTCTCTGCTTGAAAAGGTTACCATACTCAATATCCTCTGTATGTACCCAGATAAATTCTGCTTATCTCTTCTCAGATGACTTCCTTATGCCACCTACTCCATATTCAGTAATGAGGCTTTTAGGGGTGCCTGGCTGGCTCAGTCAGTAGACCATGTGACCCTTGATCTTGCGATTTTAAGTTTGAGCCCCACATTGGATGTAGAGATTACTTAAAGCTAAAATCTCTATAAAAAATAAAGTAATAATGTGACCTTTATACAAATGGCTTTTGCCACCACTATACTACAAGCTATATGAGGAGGCACCTGGGTGGCTCAGTCAGTTTAAGCATCCTACCCTTGATATTGGCTCAGGTCATGATCTAATGGTCATCAGATCGAGCCCTGGGTCAGCTCCACACTCAGAGTGGAGCTTGCTTGGGATTCTCTTTCAGTCTCTTTCCCACTCACACACGTGCTCTCTTTTTCTCCAAATAAATAAACATTAAAATAAATAAAAGCTCCATGAGAACATACCTATGGCTGGTTTTACTCACCATTAGATCCAGGTGCTTGGCCTTCATTAGTAGTCATAAAAATATTGTGAATTAACAAATTAATGGAAGTTAATATGCATTATGTCTAATATTACACTCATTTCATCATGAATTTTATATTGTTAACAGTCTGTTAAATTTAGCAAATAAAATTTCTGACAAATTATGCTATAACTAAAGAATGTGTAATTCTAGAAAAGGAAATTTCCAAATAATTCCATTTCTTTTTACTACCAGAGCACAAACCTTATACTGACCTTAGGATATAAATAAGAAAATGTCTTCACATTTGTACAAATTCTGTTAGTTGTCCCATCCTCAGTGTCCTGATTTTATTTAGAGGTTCATTTTTACCCCTTTGGACTCAAAGAAGACTACACTTATCTCGATCGATCTAGGTCAATCATGGCAGTCCCATGTCTCCTGTCAGTTTAGGAGTATTGCCATTCTCGTTCTGCCAATGAGAAATAAGGAAGCACTTCTGGGAAAGGCTTCATCATTCATAGGGAAGAGATAGTCCTTTTCTGCCACTGGCAGAAAATCCAGAAAGAGCATAAAATCCAGAAAATTAAAAATAATTTAACTGGAATCCTATCATGCTACACTTGAAACTGCCCTAACTCTTGATTTTTTGATTTGTTTTTTGCTTTAGTCTGTTTAAATTAGGATTCTCTGTTATTTGCAGCTAAAGTCAACCTAAATAATAGATAAAAAATTTTTTGGCCCAGGTTCCTCAAATGAGGAACATTGTTTCAGCTAACTCAGTATTTGTATAGCAAATAGATTACAACAGTGCTCACTATATAAAGCTAAAAAGCAAATCATTTAATTAAGAACCCAGAGAAGAATTTTAAAAGAAATTTAGCAAGCTGAAAACTGTGAAAATAATGGATAATTATGAATATAATTCATTGAATTACTAAAAGTATTTCGCCTTTGGCAATTAATTATACTTGTTCAGTAGAAGAGAATACAATTTATCATGAATATTTTGAGAAAGGGAATCTGTTTTTACAGATTCTTTTTTTTTTTTTTTTTTGGTAACTGAAAGACTGCCAAATACATTGTGAATTTTCAAAGAATTAAAATGTAATAAAATGTACTTAGCATAACTCTCTGCTAAGACCAACATTTTATAATGATTTAGAATAAAATATATGATCATTATTTCCACCTGAAGATGCCAGGAGATTGGGCTGAATTTGTAACCATCTTACTAAATAGCTTAAAGGTAATTTTATGAAGAAGTTCTGGAAATAAATTTACTGGTTTGTTATTTGTCTTATTCTCATAAGAGTGGGTGATAGAATGCATGACAAATCTAACTATTTGCTCTTACTAGTAATGAACATCACTATAATTTGTAAAAGCAATTATTTCTGGTGAATTTGAAATGTAGGTGTTCTGGCATTTTATTATTAAAATGTGAATGAGAAATAGATAACCAGAGGAGATTTTCCAAGTGATCTTTTAATATATACTCTTTAGATATTCTATCCTTAATCTCTTCTTAAAATAATTAAATAGCCCAGATTACTTTAAAATGTTTATAATGCTAAGCATACCGTTACCTGTTTTTTATTTATTTACTATCATTTTTAAAGATTTTTAAAAATTTTTTATTAAATTTTTTAATGTTTATTATTTTTGAGAGACAGAGACCCACATGGGGTTTGAACTCATAAACTGTGAGATCACCATCTGAGCCAAAGTTGGACGCTTAACCAACTGAGCCACCCAGGTGCCCCTAAACATGTTTTTTTATGTTTAAATAATCTCTACACCCAACATGGGGCTCAAACTTACAACACCGAGATCAAGAGTCACCTGGTCCACTGACTGAGCCAGCCAGGCTCTTGTTATTTGCTTTTTAAATCTACTATTTTTTTTAAAGCTTATCATTTAAAATTGAGAGAGAGAGACAGAACACAGGTGGGGAGGGGCAGAGAGAGAAGGAGACACAATACGGAGCAGGCGTCAGGCTCTGAACTGTCAGCACAGAACCCGATGCAGGGGCTCAAACCCATGAACCATGAGATCATGACCTGAGTCACCCAGGTGCCCCTAAATCTACTATTTTGATGCATAATACATAGCCAGTCGGGCACCCTTGTTATTTGCTTTTTAAATATACTATTTTGACGTGTAATTTACATGAAATAAATTGTATCTATTTTAAGTGTACAGTTCAATGCAGGTAGAAAAAAATATATCTGTGTAATCACCACTACAATCAAAATATAGAATATTTCCTTTAGTCTCCAAAATTCCTCATGATTTTTCCCAATCACAATTCAGTACTCTTTGTCCCAGAAAACCACTGATCCCTGTCTGTCAGTAGAGAATAGGGTTTTTTTTCTACAATTTCACACAAATGAAATCATATAGCAAGTATTATTTTGTATCTGGCTTCTTTCACTTACAACAATATTTGCTCCTTATTATTGCTGAACAATATTCTTTGGTATGGATATATCACAATTTTTTCAAGCACTCATTTATTTTTTGTTTGTTTTTTTAAGAATTATAATTCTAGGGGCGCCTGGGTGGCTCAGTCGGTTAAGCCGCCGACTTCGGCTCAGGTCATGATCTTGCAGTCCGTGAGTTCAAGCCCCGCGTCGGGCTCTGTGCTGACAGCTCAGAGCCTGGAGCCTGTTTCAGATTCTGTGTCTCCCTCTCTCTGACCCTCCCCCATTCATGCTCTGTCTCTGTCTCAAAAATAAATAAACGTTAAAAAAAAAAAGAATTATAATTCTATAGTTTTATTAAGACAAAAACTGACAATGTGGTATGAAGTTATATTAAAGTTTTCACAGAAATTTAACACATGCCTAAAAAGATTTTACAATGGAAATTCTTGGGACGCCTGGGTGGCTTGGTCAATTAGGCGTCTGACTCTCGATTTCCATTCAGGTCATAACCTTCGGGTTCATGGGTTTGAGCCCTGGGTTGGGCTCTGCACTGACAATGTGAGGCCTGCTTGAGATTCTCTCTCCCTCTCTCTCTGCCCCTCCTCTGTGCGCATGCACACACACATCTTCTCTCAAAATAAATAAAGTTTAAAAACAAGATTTCACAGTGGAGTTCTAGATGCAGGTCTAGGCGATGTGGAGAACTGATGGATCTCATGATTGAAGACAGCATTTTGGGTATTAATTATTAGAATAAAAAAAATTGGGTTTTTTTTGTGTTTCGAAGTGAACCACTGCCCCTGGTACATGCTACACTGTAAAAATGCAGAGTTAACACTATTGGGAAGAAGGTTGTGGATTGTGGAGACAGATGTACTTTGGAGATCTACAATATCTTTTGCTCTCATTCTGCAAGTTTTATCCTTCATGGAAGGCCCTTTGCCTTTCTCAGAAAAGTACAGAATAGGCTGCCTTGCAACATTTCTCCCCCTTTCCCGTCCTGGGATGGGTGTGCAAGCTACACAGCATGGAAAGGCTTTAAAGCACTTGGGATGCTGTAGGGGCAGTATGAAAGTTTAATCTTCTCCTGAGACCAGGGCTTTTGAAATCATTCAATTCTTCAAGTGATCTGATGAACTTGTACTGTCAGTGACTGAATCCTGTTGATTTCAGAAGTCAAAGTTCAAATAACAGGCCCCAAGAAGTTTCCAGCCTTGGAGCCTGGGCCAGTGGCTGAAATTCTTCAGCCAGTGGCTTGGATAGACAAACTGATGTTTAACATTTCATAATTGGAAAAGAAAGGGTTTCTTATCAATTTCAAAAATTTGCACCTCTAAGACAGAACGATCTGCCTATGTGTATGCTCCAATAAGACTTTCCCTCCTCAACCAATTTCCATTCCCCAAATGGCAGCTTTGGTAATTTATTAACTGGTTTAGTACTTTGTTGGGAACAGCATTAAGCTCAAGAAGGGAATACCTTGGCTTATAAATTTCCAGCATTCACAGCTTTTAAACAGTTTCTCATAGTCCTCATTTAGGTCGCCAATGACATTTTTGAAAAGATAAAATATTCTGGACACAGAACCAAATCACTGCTGGTTTATTCTTTTCATTGTTTTACCATTTCCCCAGTCAGATCTCAAATTTTAACAAAAAAGATCCTACCCATCTCTGTTCCTTCCCAACCCCAAATAATACACTAGTAACAGCCCCAAATAATACACTAGTAACAGCCAAAAACTATACACATGCTACACTGTAAAAATGCAGAGTTAACAGTATTGGGAAGAAGGTTGTGGATTGTGGAGATAGATGTACTTTGGAGATCTACAGTATCTTTTGCTCTCCCACACACCCACTCTGTAAGTTTTGTCCTTCATGGAAGGCCCTTTGCCTTTCTCAGAAAAGTACATAATGGGCTGCCTTGCAACATTTCTCCCCCTTTCCCTTCCTGGGATGGGTGTGCAAACTACACAGCATGGAAAGGCTTTAAAGCACTTGGGCTGCTGTAGGGCACAGAAATGGTACTACTGACTCTACAAAGGACATCTTCTCAAACCAATTCTGGTGCCAAGATAAGTATAACTCCTTCCCTTCTAACTTGAAACCCACAGTCAGACGTGACAGGAGCACTAGTACTCAGAAGAGTTAATTCTTGTCATCTTTTTGGTAATTGTTCTCTGAGAGGTAAGAATGCCACATCAGCCTTTCCTCATTGAAGGATATGAGCACCTGGTGGGCACTTGATATTGGCTTCCTTGGCAGGGACTAGGTCAGCCTCAGCAGCATTTTTCCATTTCATCAGGAACATGAGTTCTCCACGAGTCTGTAGATCTAATAATCTGTGGCTTTTCTGACTCTTCTTTTTCTTTGGTTTGCTCTCCTCTCCCTTATCTTCAGAATCAGAGTCAGCTTTGAGCTTGCCTCCCTCTGGTTTATCCGTCTCAAGTGCTGTTTTCTGTGACTGTAGAAACTTGCCAATGAGATCAGGGCAATCCAGGCTCTCTTCTGGCTCCCACATGTTATCTGAGAACTCCTTCCACTTTAGAAGATACTTCACTTCGCCCTTTGTCATTCAACCGTCAAGAACTTTTTCCACCACATATTTCTCTTCCCCCTCATCCAGCACCTCCTCTATTTTTTTATTGTTTTATTTCTTCTCCATAGTGCCCACCAGCTTTCTGATCTAAAGAGTGATGCTGCTCAGAGTAGCGCACAAGAGCCGGGGAGGAATTGGTGCAATAGCACATCATGTCAGGCAGGCAGAGTGGGGTGGAGGGAGTGGTGCCCAGAAAAGCAACAAGACCATGGCTGCAGTGGAGCCCCTCCCTGAAGTGGTGTACGACAGTCCCCAGCCAGCAGGCAAAAGACTGTCCCATCATTTGTTGATGGACTTCTCCATAGTTTCTAGCTGGGGCTTTTATGAATAAAGCTACACTGAACATTCACCAGAAGTCTTTGCGTTGATAAACATTATTTCTACTAGGTAAATATCTAGAAAGGGGATTGCTAGATTGTGTGGTAAGTATATGTTTAACTTTATGAGAAATTGCCAAACTGGCTTGCAGAGTGGCTATATCATTTTTCATTCTCATTTGCTATTATGTGAGACTTTCAGTTACTCCACATACTCACCAACACTTAGTATTATTACCAGTCTTTTTAAAATTTTAGCCATTCTAATGTGTACATAGTGGAACCTAATTCTGCATTTAATTTGTATTTCTTTGATGACTACTGTTGAACATCTTTTCATGTTCTTATGGTTGATTGCTATGGGTTTTTTTTTTTCAGTAAAGTGTATTTTTTTAATTGTGTTGTTGGTCTTCTATTGAGTTGTCAGAGATCTTGATATATTATGAATACAAATTTTGTTCTGTTTTTGTCAGATGTGTGTTTTCTGATTATTTTCTCCCAATCCCTGGCTAGACTTTTTATTAATGTTGTCTTTTGAAGAGAAGTTTTCTTTTTTTGTGTGTTTGTTTGGATAAGGCACATTTCATCTTTTTTATTTTTTAGTTCATATGTTTTTAGTCCCATCTAAGAAGTCTTTGCCTACCCTCAAATTGTGAGGATTTCCTCCTAGAACTGTTAGTTTTAATTTTGATGATTAGATCTCTGATCAATATTTAAATTAAGTTTTGTGATAGTATGAGGTATGGATCAAGATCATTTTTAACGCAGATAACTAATTTTCAGCAATATTTGTTAAAAAGACGTCTTTTCAAAAAAAAAAAAAAAGACTGTCTTTTCCCCAATGAATTATCAAAAATAATTTGCCTCTATGTGTGGGTCCGTTTCCTTCCATTGCTTTTTATGTGTATCCTTATCCATATCCAAAAGCATTATATCTTTGTTTTTCAATGTTTATTTAGTTTTGAGAGAGCAAAAGTGGGGGAGGGAAAATGAGATGGGGACAGAGGATCTGAAGCAGGCTCTGCTTTGACAGCAGAGAGCCCTATGTGGGGTTGAACTCATACACTGCAAGATCATGACCTAAGCCAAAGTCGGACACTCAATCGACTGAGCCACCCAGATGCCCCGCCAAAATCATTATATCTTGATTACTTTATAATAAATGCTAAAGTCAAGTAGTATAATTCTTCTAAATTTGACTATTCTAATTCCTTTGCATCTCCTGGGCTTTCATTGAGCTTCTTAGATCTGTGTTTGACATTTTTCAGGAACTCAGAAAAAATTCTGGCCATTATTTCTTCAAATATATTCTCCTTCCCCCCAGTCTCTCTAAGGCTCCAATTATATATCTATAAGACTGCTTGATATTAACCCACAAATTACTGACACTGTCCTTTTTTCAGTCTTTTCCTTTTCCTTCTCTATAGTAGACTTAGTTTGCACAGTTTTTGTTACACTGTCATGAAGTTCACTGATATTTTCTTCTCGAATGTCTAATCTGGTGTAAAACCCATCCAGTGGGTTTTTTTTTTCCATTTAAGATATTCTAGAACTTCCATTGATTCTATTTTTAGTTTCCATTTATCTTCATATTATATTCATATTTTTATTTAATTCCTTGACATATTTATACTAGCTTTTGGGATGTCCTTTACTATTAACTCTGGGGAGTCTATTTCTATTGATTGACTCTTCTCCTGGATAATGATTACCTTTTCAGGGATCTTTGTGAATTTTCCATATGTTCAACAAAATCTCTCTCCTCTGACAGATCAAAACACAATTGTATCCCCACCCTGTGCATACTTCCATAGTTATTTCCTTTTCACATCCCCATTAGTTGTTTTTTCCCTAGTAGTTAGTTGTTTATGCCAAACCTTGTAGAGTTCACCTCGTACATAAACAACTTAATACCTAGTCAAAGACACAAAGGGACCCATAGGGTCTATTACCTAAATAGCTCCCTCATTTATGGCATTTTCAGGGAAAATTCCTGATATTTCTACCTCTTAAACTTTCTTGTCTTTCTCCTCAGCTTGGGGAGAATACTGTGTTTTCTTGGATTATCTTTCCCTATACCACAGGTCCAAAAACTACCTCCAGGTATAAAGATGGGGTCGATTGTAGGACTCACTTCAACTTTTCTTCTCTCAATCTTGACTCCTCATTATCTCATGTCTAAAAATTATTGTTTCATATATTTTGTCCAATTCTAGTTGTTTAAAATGGGATGGCTAGTCTGATACTAGTTATTCTGTTATGATTACAAACAGATGTTTCATGTTATTTTCATGGTTATGTTAACTCATCTTTAAGTGAGGACACACAGGAATTAAAATGTAATAAAAACAATATTTGTGGCATTTCCCCATAACGAAAAAAATACTGTTCTAGAACTCAAAAAATGGGCTCCAGTCCTAGCTATTCCAGCTGATCCACTTTGGATAGGACAGCCAACTGTTCTAAGTCTCAGTTTTCTGAGTTGCTTAATTAGATTGTCTCATAAAATCTGTGACCTTAATGTCCAGAAATTAGATAAAGTTCACCAAAGGTACTTTAATGGGAAGATATGTATAGAAGATAATCTAATAAATCTTTGTATGTAAACTCATTTAACAAATCCTCTGATTTAATCATTACTGTTATATGTGCTTGCCAATTAAAGTGTATTAAACTATAAAATGTAAATATAAAAACTATGAGGTAATTTTAATAGATTAATAAAAATAAATTTTACCTTTTCAGATTTTTAAAAAGGTTTTTTTAATTGAAGTAAGCTCTACACCCAATGTGGGGTTCAAACTCACAACCCCAAGATCATAAGTCACATGCTCTTCTGACTGAGCTGGCCAGGTGCCCCATCTTTTCAGATTTAATATTATGTTTATGTCTTAACTGTTTAGGGGAGTTAAAGCATAATGTTAAGGATTATCTGTCCTTAAGTGTCATCTGTAAAGTAAATCTGTAAACTGAAAATTCTGTTTTGCTTTTATTTTAGCTGAGGAAATTCACATCCCATCACCCCACCTACAATTTTATTCAAGAAAAAAAGATTATCACTACAAAATAATTATTTATAATATTCTAAAATAATCCAATTGTATAACCAAAAAATTGACGACAAATAGAACAAAATTGGCTATCCACACCTCCAAAATGAACTATAGCACCAAATTCCATATTTTAAAAACTCTGTTTCATATTTTAAAATCTAGTATTAATACCCAGTATGAACACTAGACTAAGTTTTAAAACAATAATAGTATCAACGGGCTTTTTCCTCATCCATCATAAAAAGCTCTTTAAAGAATTTCCAATATACTAATTATGCATGACTTCCCCTGTCGGAATCCATGGTAAGCATCCTTAATCAAATTTTGTTACTCCAGGTGCTTCCTTACAAATCTCTTAACATGTTCTCTAAATTCCTTTACTCACACTATTGGAAAAATCCCTGCTCTGTTACTGATTTGTGTGTGAACATTCCATAATAATGCTATTATGTTGTATTTTTTTTTCAATTAAATCATACAATTAAGTTCATTAAACTGGAACATTTTCTTAAAGTCTTATTTTGTTTGTTTGCTTGTTTAGGCTTACTGAGTTATTTTTTCAATTAACACATGTAAGCATCATAAAAGTCTGGATTTTCCTGATTTAAGGGTATCTGATAAAGTCCATTATTTATTTATACCTTGATAGTCATATATGAAATATTCTCTCAATATTTATGTCGTTTTTTGGTAGTAACAAGGAAAAATCACAAAAATGAATTATGTTTACATACAAATGTTAAGGGAATGCTAATTTTTTCTAAGTCAGAGTTGCCACACCCACTACTCCCTTCCTGCTAACTTGCACAATTTTTCCTCTTCCTGATTTCTTAACTCCCTGCACTAGTTCTAATCCAGGAACCAGTGATCTAATTTCACATAACCTGTTTTCTCTGTCATACAACTTATTTTCCTTCTCTTAAACCACATGAGAAGTATAGGAAAACAAACAGAGAATCTATTAAGATTTCCATTAATTGGTAAGTTTGGAGTTTTAGAATACTAGAACAGGAGTTCTCAAACTTAGTGGGGTTAGGAATCATTTGGAGATATTTGTTGAAATTCAGATTCCCAGACCCCACACTCAAGAGATTCTGAATTTAATAGGCTTGGAATGGGGGACACCAGTTTGAATTTTTAACACACAGTCTAGATAATTCGGATGCAGGTGTACTGTGTAGCACACTTTGATAAACACTGCAGGCCCTGTGTCTGCCATAAGTATCTGATGTCCCCATCTGGAATATGTATATAATAAACTAAATGAAGATAGAGAAAGATGCAAAAGTAGGAAAGAGGGATCCAACAGAGGAGAGGTGGAAAGATAATGCCCAGGTTGAAGGTGAAGAAAGATCCCAGGGTATAGGTTATAGAGAACAATCAATTCAAACTGGACTGACCGAGGGATTAGGACACTTTTTCATTCTTTCATTCACTCATTATCTTTTTCACTGTCTTCTCCACCATTGCAATCTCATACTGTTTATGACAGTACATAGAAAACCAAGCAAAAAAACAAATAAAAAACTATTAGCTGGGAATATAAAATATAAAGAAATTTGAAATCTATAAAGATTTCTCAAAGGAGATGATACCCTAGATAATAAAATAATTGACACAGTTAATACCACTTCTCTGACAATGAATCTAAGAGATAACTGAGGGAAAATAAAACTTATCCACCACAATGTTAACTTTAAAAAGTTACGTATCTGTGGACTTCAAGCTGTATTACAAAGCTATAATCATCAAGACAATATGGAGCTGGCAAAAAAACAGACACTCAGATCAATGGAACAGAATACAGAACCCAGAAATGGACCCAGAAATGTATGGCCAATTAATCTTTGACAAAGGAGGAAAGAATATCCAATGGAATAAAGACAGTCTCTTTACCAAGTGGTGCTGGGAAAACTGGACAGCGACACGCAGAAGAATAAACCCGGGCTACTTTCTTGCACCATACACAAAAATAAACTCAAAATGGATGAAAGACCTAAATGTAAGACAGGAAGCCATCAAAATCCTCAAGGAGAAAGCAGGCAAAAACCTCTTTGATCTTGGCCACAGCAACTTCTTACTCAACACCTCTCCAGAGGCAAGGGAAACAAAAGCAAAAATGATCTATTGGGAGCTCATCAAAATAAAAAGCTTCTTCACAATGAAGGAAACAATCAGCAAAACCAAAAGGCAACTGATGGAATGGGAGAAGATATTTGCAAACGACATATCAGATAAAGGGTTAGTATCCAAAATCTATAAAGAACTTCTCAAACTCAACACCCAAAAATCAAATAATCCAGTGAAGAAATGGGCAAAAGACATGAATAGACACTTCTCCAAAGAAGACATCCAGATGGCCAACCGACACATGAAAAAAGGCTCAACATCACTCATCATCAGGGAAATACAAATCAAAACCACAATGAGATACAACCTCACACCTGTCAGAATGGCTAACATGAACAAGTCAGGCAACAACAGATATTGGTGAGGATGTGGAGAAAGAGGAACCCTTTTGCACTGCTGGTGGGAATGCAAACTGGTGCAGTCACTCTGGAAAACAGTATGGAGGTTCCTCAAAAAATTAAAAATAGAACTACCCTATGACCAGCAATTGCACTACTAGGTATTTATCCAAGGGATACAGGTGTGCTGTTTGAAAGGGGTACATGCACCCCAATGTTTATAGCAGCATTATCAACAATAGCCAAACTATGGAAAGAGCCCAAATTTCTACCAATAGATGAATGGATAAAGAAGATGTGGTATATATATATATATATATATATATATATATATACACACACACACACACACACACACACACACACACACACACACACACAATGGAGTATTACTTGGCAATCAAAAAGAATGAAATTTTGCCATTCGCAACTACGCGGATGGAACTAGACAGTACTATGCTAAGCGAAACTAGTCAGTCAGAGAAAGACAAATATCATATGATTTCACTCATATGGGACTTTAAGATACAAAACAGACGAACATAAGGGAAGGGAAGCAAAAATAATATAAAAACAGGAAGGGGGACAAAAGATAAGAGACTCTTAAGTATGGAGAACAAACAGAGGGTTACTGGAGGGGTTGTGGGAAGGGGGATGGGCTAAATGGGTAAGGGGCATTAAGGAATCTACTCCTGAAATCATTATTGCATTATATGCTGACTAACTTGGATGTAAATTAAAAAAATAAATTAAATAAAAATTTAAAAAATAAATTAAATAAAAGAGTACTAATTTGGCAAAAAAAAAAGTTATGTATCTGGAACAGACATTTTTCATTTTCCATTAACTTTGCATTTTGTGCCCACAAGTTTTTCTTAATACCTTTTTCAACCCCTGGATACATATATTTAACCTATACCTCACAGTAGCAAGTTCTGTGTGATTATTAAACCATACCAAGTAATTCTAAAATCGTCTGATTCAAGTTTCAAAGAGATGGGCCATAGCTCAAATATCCCAGAGTTTAGTGAAGAAATATATCACTTTGGCCCTCATTTCAAACTTCTTAATTACTTACCCCCTAAAATACATAAGTGGATTTCCTTCTGATTTTGCACTGAAGATTTAAGTACAGTCATTTTCCCATGGTTCCATTCTGAGCTCAGAGAAGACTTTTATGACTTAACTATCTTACTTTACTACCATCTTCAGTAATTTTCTCTTTATCCCACTGTAACAGCCTTCACCATATAGAGTCTTTTAGACCCTATTCTAGTTTTTTATTACTTTTTAATAATCTAAAAATAGCTACTAATCCCTGACATTCCTAATATTTTATCATAAAAGAGAAAATAATTTGGGTTTCACCTATGACCATGTCGCTTTTTTATTCCTATTATTGACTTGGTATGGCATTATCTTGTGATTATCAATATAACTTTCAAAATTTAAATTTTATTTACAAAATAATTAGCTAGTCTTATTTTTCCCCTCCAAAAAATTCTATTGATATTCAAGGCTGGGATTCTGTTGCTCCCTATCCTTTACCTTGTTCTTATCAATAGTATTTATTTATTTAGTATTTTTTATTTGAAGTATAGTTGACATAAAATGTTTATATTAGTTTCAGGTGATTTGACAGTTCTATACATTATGTAGTACTCACCATAATAAATGTCGTTTCCATCTGTTACCACACAAAGTTATTACATTATTATTGACTATATTCCTTATGCTATATTAAAAGTGATATTTAATCAAATATTTACAAACACACTTATTACTGAATCATTTCCTGAGTTTTATAAATTGTGAAAATTCCTTACAATTTATAAAATTTAAACTAAATAAAGCTTAAAAAATAAGCTAAAGAATTGCTTGATCATCCAGTTTTAAATAAATTGCTCTCTAGAGTCAAAAAGCAAAATAGCAGTGACACTTTTATTTATACTCACCTTTCATCTAAGAACATGTAATCTTTAAGAGTGACTATTACCCCCATTTTACCACCAAGGTGTAGAATTACAAAGATTGAACTGAAGTGAACTCAAGAAGCTGTCTAATCTAGCTTCTATCCCCAAGAATGACTGCATTTTAACAATCCCAGAGATAATGTCCATCTTCCCTAGTTTTCAAAATCTCCAGGGAAGATGGTACAAGTTGCCTTAGCAATTTGTTCTGGTGCGTAATATCCCTTGTTTTACTCATAATCCAAATCTGAAGATAAGAAGGAAATAAAACCTGGTTTCCTAGATCCTCAGGATTGTGGTTGTAAAATAAGAAGATGATGAAATAGATATCTCAATAAGAACAATTTCCAATATCTAGTCAACTGTTCACCTACTTCAAGCAAGAGTCATTTTGAAAATACTCAGGTATAACAAAATGATTTATACCTATCTTGATTTCATAACAAATGTCTCCCTTTAGTAAGAGAAATAATTAGATGTATATATATATGAGTCCTAAAGATAAGAATAACATATATTTTTTGAGAAATTTCTGGGTATGGGCCATTGCACTCCATGCGTAATATCATATTGAATCTTTATATCACTTCTCTGAAGTAGGTGTTATTATTATCCCCATTTTTTAAATAAAGAAATTGAGGCTCAGAGAAGGTAAGGTGTCCAAAGTCATTGATTCAGTGACAGAGCCAGGATTAAAACCTAGACAGTTTGGTTATGTTTCACAGCTCTCTAATACATATTTAATAAATTTTAGTTGTTATTATAAGGATGCTTTAGATTGGTTGAAAAATCCTTATCTGTAAAAAATTTTTTTTTCTTCAAACTCCCATTAGTTCCTCCATAGTTTTGTCAGATCAAAGATGATCTGGGAAATACAAGCACCCTTTTAAAAACATGCATTTATATGACAAAATTTGTTTCTGAAGGTTTGCTGGACTGTTACATGATTTTTCTTAGACCCACCTAGATTTGCTTAAAAATGCATATGGATACTTTTAAATGGAATTTTAGTTATATTGGACTTTACTTACTCATTCAAGAAACCGGGGGTACTTCTAGGTCTTATTTTAAGCAAAAAGGAATAGATTTGAGATTTGAAGCTACATTAGATTGGCTTCAATCTAAATATTCTACAAAATATTGTAACCAACTAGAGTGTTTCCCTAAGTGTAAACATAACTTTTACCTAGGTAAATGCCCAAGTATAGGTTAGCCAAAGAAATCTTGTTGCTTTACTAAGGTAATTTACGTTAGTAAAATAAGCATGCTTCTAAGCAGCTAAATTTTTGCATTCTATTAATACCTTCTTAATATTTCAGTTCATTAGTTGATATTGATTATTTAAAAGAAAACACCAACACATTTCAAAAGCCATGAAAACTTTGAAATTTAATTTATACTTTAATATTTAATACAAAATTACCTTTTTCACTGTTTCCTTTCCCACTGTGATCTCATGCCCATCTTGCCCCAGGCCATTCTTAAAGAACAGAATTCGGATTGAGGTCTTCTCAGTGAGTTTCTTCATTCTAATAGAAAGAACAGGCTTGGTTTTCTGTCTTTTGACATCAGTAGGAAACATCAGGCCATTCATTGTCCAAGTTACTTTCTTCATTAACAACAGATGGTCTAGAAGAGAATTTTTTTTAAGTCAAGTCAGTATTTGGCTTCAAAACTAGAAATGGACACACCATGTTTCCCCTCCCCCTCTTACCTATATCATATACACTGGCCAGTCTCCATTTAGACACTGGTTTTCTGAAATGCTACCACCAGCTTCCCACTAACCGTGACATAAGCTGTAGCAAGCTGTCTGCTCTGATAGCCTGCATAAATCATCATTTCTGAAGGGAACAGATGTTCAGGGTATGAAAGAGTAATACCACAATTTAGTCCTAATTAAAATTCACCTTAGCATGCCTCTATCACTGATCAGAGGCTCTGGGCTGAAAGGGTCCACTGAAAGTTCCAAGGTCCTTTGCTTACCATAAAGCAATATGGGTCCTGAACTTCTGTGTTCTTTAGGGTTGGGAAATGCTTTATTTTCTCCTTAATATGATTTATTATCCATGTGATTTTAAAGATGATGACCTCCATACAGTAACCTTATACATAATTCTTCTCCTGTGACTAGAAAGAAGGTGACTTCTGGGACATCATTGGTGAGAGATTCAAAATATTTCACTAATAATGAAAACCAGCTCTGCATTAGCTTTTTACTTTGACCTATTCCTTTTCAAAGATGTGTTTAGGAATTTAAATTTCAAAACTCCCACTCATATTAGTGGGAATGCAACTAAACGATTGTGCATGACTCTGAGAATGTGAGGATAAGTTGCTCTCAGCATGCCTCCTTTGCAAATGGTTTCATAAATAAATAAATAATTTATACCTGTGTTATTTTTTATTTGTTGCATTCAATTTATTTTAGATATTTTCTTTTCATGTGTTATTAAATGTATGTGATTTTATAATTACAATGATCCCTCCCTCATCTGTTCTTTATTTGTCCTAATGAGAGAAATAAAATTGTATTTGCATACAATTGAAAATAGTTGGATTTGTTTGCCCAAATTTCTAAACAACTCTTGTCTGTTAGCACTTACCTTGAAAGAACCATGGCCTCGTTGACCTAGAAATGGTGCTTTACATAAAATCTGCAAGTATTGATATGAAACACAAGCCACTGGTTCTGGGACCTTCAAGTCCCAGAATGTTTACATTAAATGTTAAAAAAACAACAAAATACTGTGTTTCTCTTTTTCTCTCATACACATATACATGTGAGCGCGTGTGTGCGCTCACACACACACACACACACACACACACACACACACACATATATATACACACAGTGGGTAGAAATGTGAGCAAAACTTTCAGAATAAACTAAGATTATAGATATGAATAAGCTTTTAAGAAGAGGAAAAATAATTTTACAGAAATTATTATAATCTGAAATTGATAGGAATTAGAATTAGAAAAATAAGCTAGACATTAAGGAGTTCATATATGCCCCAAAGAACTGAAAACAGGTACTCAAATAAATACATGTACATGCATGTTCATAGCAACACTATTCACAATAGCCAAAAGGTGTAAACCAAATATCTACCAATGGATGAATGGATAAATAAAATGTAGTATATACATACAATGGAATATTATTCAGCAACTAAAGGAATGAAGTACTGATATTCGCTACAATGTGGATGAACCTCAAAACATTGTAAGTGAAAGAAGCTAGACATAAAAGGCAACATACTATGTAATTCCATCATATGAAATATCTAGAACAGGTAAATCCATAGAAACAAAATGCAGCCTAATAATTGCAGGGGTGGGAGGAGGGGGGAATGGAGAAAAATTCAATAGGTAAGAAGTTTTATGGGGCACCTAGGTGGCTCATTTGGTTAAGCTTCTGACTTTCAGCTCAGGTCATGATCTCATGGTTCATGAGTTCGAGCCCCACGTGGGGCTCTTTGCTGACAGCTCAGATTCAGAAGCCTGCTTCAGATTCTGTGTCTCCCTCTCTCTCTGCCCCTGCCCCACTTGTACTCTGCCTCTCTCTCTCTCTCTCTCAAAAATAAATAAAACATTAAAATAAAATTTAGAAGTTTTATTTTGGAATGATGGAAATGTTTTAAAACTAGATAGAAACGGTGGTTGCATAACATTGTGGGAGTGGGGATGGGCTAAATGGGTAAGGGGCATTAAGGAATCTACTCCTGAAACCACTGTTGCACTATATGCTAACTAACTTGGATGTAAATTTAAAAAATAAATTAAATTAAAAAAAAATAAAAAATCTTACCAATAAAGTATTTTCCCCTTTGATGACCAACACCAGGGTCAGGATGAGGGTGAGACAAGTGAAGGGCCAAGAATGCAAAACTGAAAGAAGCATGCTCAGTTGTGCAAGTGTACAACCCTCAGTAAATGCCTCCTTAAATTTTGTCACGCAGGTGCATCACTCATCTCACCCGAGTCCCAGCCTGGCTTCTCTCCTCCTTGTACGCTCCTTAAATTCCACTCAAACCAGGCTGACTGTTTTGAGTGGAATTGACTGTTTAATTGCTTAGTCATTCAATGATATTTACATTTATTGGGTGCCCATTTATCAATGCACCAGGGTGATAGCTGGGAACAGGACAGAATAACTTGTGCAGATTACAGTCTCTTGGGGGAAAGACAGACAGTGGAAGGTCTCTCTGAAGAGGTGACTGCCAAGTAGTGAGGTTTGAACAATGAGAAGTTAGTCATGAAAGTCTGGGGGAAGAGCATTTTATTCTGGATGTAAAGGGAAGCTATTGGAAGGTTCTTGGCAGGGCACCTATGAAAAACAAGACTATAGCAGAGAGTAGATGACACTGGTAGTCCCCCCAACCAAATTCCTTTTACCGGGCTAGTGCGCCCAAACTCCAGCTGCTGTGAGTCACGGCCTCTAACACCTCACCACTGCAACCTTCTCCGAAGAACTGCCCTTGGCTGAAAGGAACCAGCCACCTAGCCAGGAAATGCCTGTGATGTGGTGCTCTCTTATCCCCTACCCACAGGTACAGCCTACAGCCAATGACTGACTGACTAGGGGACATAATGGCCAGTCCCCTTGCCTTAAGGAGGGGCAACTCTGTGCTGTGCTTCCCACTCCAGATTGAGGCTAGCCTTCAGCTGAACACAGGGCATGGCTGAACTTCTTTCTCTACTCTAGTTGCTTCCCTCACTCTTTTATAGGGTTCACCTGAGAGTATTCCCTCACTAAGTCCCTTGTACATAAATCTCCATCTCAGGCTCTGCTTTGAGGGAACCTGACCTGAGACAGAGTCAAAGAAGAGAAACCTAACTCTTGGCTATCTTTCTTCACGGTAACTTTTTTTTTTAATATGAAATTTATTGTCAAATTGGTTTCCATACAACACCCAGTACTCATCCCAACAGGTGCCCTCCTCAATGCCCATCACCCACTTTCCCCTCCCTCCCATCCCCCAACAACCCTCAGTTTATTCTCAATTTTTAAGAGCCTCTTATGGTTTGCCTCCCTCCCTCTCTAACTTTTTACCCCTCCTCCTCCTCCATGGTCTTCTGTTAAGTTTCTCAAGATCCACATAAGAGTGAAAACATATGGTATCTGTCTTTCTCTGTATGACTTATTTCACTTAGCATAATACTCTCCAGTTCCATCCACGTTGCTACAAAAGGCCATATTTCATTTTTTCTCATTGCCAAGTAGTATTCCATTGCATATATACAGGCACATGAAAAGATGCTCAACGTCACTCCTCATCAGGGAAATACAAATCAAAACCACACTGAGATATCACCTCATGCCAGTCAGAGTGGCTAAAATGAACAAATCAGGAGACTATAGATGCTGGAGAGGATGTGGAGAAACGGGAACCCTCTTGCACTGTTGGTGGGAATGCAAACTGGTGCAGCCCCTCTGGAAAACAGTGTGGAGGTTCCTCAAAAAAGTAAAAATAGATCTACCCTACGACCCAGCAATAGCACTGCTAGGAATTTACCCAAGGGGTACAGGAGTGCTGATGCCTAGGGGCACTTGTACCCCAACGTTTATAGCAGCACTTTCAACAATAGCCAAATTGTGGAAAGAACCTAAATGTCCATCAACTGATGAATGGACAAAGAAATTGTGTTTATACACACAGTAACTCTTAAAACTATCATTCCTTTCTATTCCCAGCCAGACCCACTTGTCCATTTCTCTCTCAGTCTTCTATCATCTACAAGAACTTCCTAACCATATTTTATTTTCCTTCTTTATATCTGACATCCTATACTCCAATTATAGATCAATTTTCCTAAAACATCAATTTTATCATTGCCTGAAGAGAAACTTCTTGGAGCTAGCTTTTGAAGTTTTCCACTAGTCAGTCACCCAATCAGTCTGTCAGGTACGAGGAAATATTTATTAAACCTTCCTATGTGTCAGACCCTGTGCAAGAAATATGCTCCTTCCTTTAAACTTATGTCTAACAGAAGTGTTTACTGACAACCTGACACTATCCAAATTTTCAGGTTTTATCTTACCGTGGCTTAAAGCACTATTTTACCTAAGCCAATCCGCTCATTGTCTTTTAATTACATCAAGGGCACAAGTAAAAAAAAAAAAAAAAAGCTTACTTATTTATTTTGACAGAGAGAGAGTGAACGAGCAAGAGTGGAGGAGGGTCAGAGAGGAAGAGAGAGAGAGAGAGAGAGAGAGAGAGAGAGAGAGAGAATCCCAAGCAGGCTCTGCACTGTCAACACAGAGCTCAATGAAGGGCTTGAACTCATGAACCACAAGACCATGACCTGAGCTGAACTCAAGAGTCAGACACTTAACTGACTGAGCCACCCAAACACCACACCAAGGGCATTTTTAAATTCATTCTTCATCTATTCAGACTCAAGTCTTTCTCAAGACCCAGTTTAAGATCTTCCTTTAGTGCTCCAGCCCATAACAGTCTGTCATCTCTCCGATTCCTTATAGCACACTCACTCATGTATTCATTCATTCAGTAATGTTTAAGAACATACCACATTTTAGGTGCTGTATTACACACTAAGGAAAGAGCATAAGCCATCTGAAATTATGTAAATATTTTACAAATATATATCCTGTTTCTGTTTCCATACTTAACCTCTTTGAAGGTAGGAATCAAGTCTATATTCATTATTAGGATATATATAAGTTCACTGCACATGGCACAGTTACTAAATGTTAACATTTCTGTGGATTTAAATGTTTAATTGGTAGAAATTTAATTTTATGTCACTTTTTTAACATACTAATTATGCAAAATCAATTTTATTGCCTGTGTGTATACACCTACCATTTTTATTCCTTATAGCTTTCCAGTATGAACTTAATTTTTTTTAATGTTTATTTATTTTTGAGAGACAGAGACAGAGCATGAGTGGGGGAGGAGTAGAGAGAGAGGGAGACACAGAATGTGAAGCAGGCTCCAAGCTCTGAGTTGTCAGAACAGAGCCTGGATGTGGGGCCCGACCCCACAAACTGTGAGATCATGACCTGAGCTAAAGTCAGACACTCAACCGACTGAGCCACCCAGGCACCCCCATTATGAACTTGAATATGACAGATCTACCACCTTGATGCTCATCGATGACAACAATGGTACAGAATTTCTTCAGGAAAAGAAGAAACCTGCCAAGGAGAACTGCTTGCCAAATGAAGGTTTAGGAGTGGAGTAAACTGGAATAACTCAAAGTATATTTAAAGTAATTGCTTACGTATTCCTCAAGACTAATTTGGGGGGGGGGGGTCATCTCTCTTAAAAACCCTTTTCCAGCTTGGACACCCTTCCCTGGTACAGGTGTCCACCACTGGCAATCCCACCGTACCATCATTATCATTGTGTGCTTCCTTAGCTAACTATACACTGCCGACCTAGTGCATGGAGCAGGTGTTCACTAAGTGCTGCATGAATCAATGAATAAGGCTACCCTTTATTCCAATGTAACTTATTCTGATCAAAGAAATACATTTATAATTCTATTACCTGCAAACATGGAAGGACACTTTACTCACTTAAAAATAGTCTAAAATAACAAGAGATCACATTTCTGAAGTTTCAAATCAGTTTTCTGAAAGAACTCTTGATGGATGTAGGAAAAGCACATAATATAGTACATTTTAAACTAAATTTGAAAATATCATTTATAACATAAAAATATACAGTTTTTTAAAGGTATTCCTCCTATTTTCCAGATTTTTGTTGATACTGATAAACATGGAAAGATTATTAGAAATATATAAAAATGTTTACACAAGTAAAGATGTTTAAACCAACCTGCAAAACAGTCTAATAAAATAGTACTAATGATGACTAAAATGTATTAACAATATATTAGATAAACAGCTTCTCTAGTAGTTAAGAGCCTGCAGCTAAACTCCCTAGATTTGAATCTTAACATAATCTTTGAAAAAAATCAGTCAATCTTATTTGCTTTAATTTTTTTTCTTTACTTTTTTTAGAGAGAGAGAGAGAAAAAGAGAAAGAGAAAGGGGAGAGGGGCAGAGGGAGAAAGAGAGAGAGAGACAGAGAGAATCTTAAGTAGGCTCCACAGTCAGTGCGAAGCCCGACATGGGGCTCGATCCCACAATCTTGGGATTATGACCTGAGTCGAAATCAAGAGTTGGACACTCAAAGGACTGAGCCACCCAGGCACCCCTACCTTAGTTTTCTTATCTGAGAAATGAGAACAGTAATAGTAATTCCCTTATTTGTTGTATGGATGGAAAGAATTTATACAGACAAAACACTTATGTGTAAATAAGAAACACAGTAAATGGTGACATTATTATTCTCCTCACGATTTTCATCAAGAACTTAGCATATACAGAACAATGTGTTAAGTGCTTTATGTACATTAACTTGTTTTATCTTCACAATCTTAGGAGGTAGGTAACATTATCATCTCCATTTTATAGACAAGGAAAATGAAACCTAGGGAAATTAACCAACTACATCTCTACCATAGAGATCTCTATCATACATCTTTTAAGTAAATCAGAGATCAGACCTAGGTTTAATGATTTCAAAGCCTGCTGTCTTAACCATGACACTGTAAAAATTAATAAAAGAATTCCATTAGTTTAAAATGACCAGATTTCCCCAACTTCTTATTTTCCCACATCCTACCATAGTTCCACCTTAAGACCACCTAAAAAGCAGCTGCCCCCAGTGCCTATAATTTGGTCAAAATGTCCTTATGAAAACTACTGTGATTGTGGCTAACAGACGAAAAAATGCTAAACATCAATCATCATCAGGGAAATACAAATCAAAACCACAATGAGATATAACCTCACACCTGTCATAATGGCTAAAATTAACAAATCAGGCAACAACAGACATTGGCAAGGATGCAGAGAACGAGGAACCCTTTTGTGCTGCTGGTGG
Source organism: Prionailurus viverrinus (assembly GCF_022837055.1). Taxonomy (NCBI): domain Eukaryota; kingdom Metazoa; phylum Chordata; class Mammalia; order Carnivora; family Felidae; genus Prionailurus; species Prionailurus viverrinus. Next base: position 85,884,744 of record NC_062570.1, read on the forward strand.
AAATGCAAACTGGTGCAGTCACTCTGGAAAACAGTATGGCAGTTCCTCAAAAAATTAAAAATGAAACTACCCTACGACTCAGCAATTGCACTACTAGGTATTTATCCCAAGGATACAGGTGTACTGTTTGAAAGGGGCATATGCACCCCAATGTTTATAGCAGCACTACTGACAATAGCCAAATTACGGAAAGAGCCCAAATGTCCTTCAACTGATGAATGGATAAAAAAGGTATGGTATATATATACAATGGAATATTACCTGCCAATCAAAAAGAATGAAATCTTGCCATTTGCAACAACGTGGATGGATTATGCTAAGTGAAATTAGTCACTCAGATAAAGACAAATATCATACAACTTAACTCATATGTGGAATTTAATATACAAAACAGATGAACATAAGGGAAGGGGAGCAAAAATAATATAAAAACAAGGAGGAGGACAAAACATAAGAGACTCTTACATATAGAGAACAAACAGAGTTCCTGGAGGGGCTGTGGGTGGGGGTATGAGTGAAATGGGCAAGAGCATTAAGGAGGATACTTGTTCGGATGAGCACTGGATATAATATAAATTTTAAAAAATAAATAATTTTTAGAAAAAGAAAAAAAAATTGTGATTTGTTTACAAATATTTGTGTCTGAATAAGGTTTTTCAACCTTGGTAAGTATTGACATCTCTTTGTTCTTTGTGATAATGGCTGTCCTGTGTATTATGGAATATTTAGTAGCATTCCTGGCCTCTGCCCATTGGATGCCAGTAGGACCTTCCTAGTTGAAACAACCAAAAATATCTCTAGACATTACCCAATCTTCTCCAAGGGTCAAAATCAACCCCAGTTTAGAACCACTGCAATAAAAGATTTTGAGATAATCTCCCTTTGCAGAAGTGTAGGGAGCTGTGAATAAGCCATTGGCACACACCATGCACTTTTCTGACTCCAAACTTGACCATGGCTTTTCCCTCCCTTTTGGTGGGCTCTCTCTCTTTCTTTTCAACTGAGTCTCACCTCTTCTAAGAAGTTTTCTTTGATCTATCTTTCTTCAGGATTTATAGCTTCATCTTTATGCTCTCATTTCATTAAACTTCTCTGGTTTTGTACGTGTGTCCTTGTTATAATTTGAGCATTTTAAGGGCATTGAATGTGTTTTTATCTGTGTGCCTCTCTAGTATCTAGCACATTGTAAACAAGTGTGCTTATTAGACATTTAACAAAATAATAAAAGTTGATCATACATTTTTAATGTAAGCAATTAATCCCTGATGTATAGCCAGCACCTGAAGTAGGGCTTATCACATAGCAAATGTTCAAAAAAATATTTGTAGGGGCACCTGGGTGGCTTAGTCAGTTAGGTATCTGACTCTTGGTTTTAGCTCAGGTCACAATCTCACACCTTCATGTGTTCGAGCACCACATCGGGTTCTGTGCTGGCAGCATGGAGCCTGCTTGGGATGCTCTCTTTCCCTCTCTTGCTGCCCCTCCCCTACTCGTGCTGTCTCTGTCTCTCTCAGAATAATAAACAAACTTAAAAAAATTTTTAAAAATATTTGTAGAATATTAGTCAAACATGTCAGATAAGAGCATCACTATTATTTCACTAGATATATACCAGGTAATATTTTCATTAGTAAATATAAATTGGACTCCTGTTTTTTTAAGTATTTTGGAAAAAGATTACATTTTGTTACTCATGATTAATTAGGTTTTTCATTGCCATGTCCCTCATTGAATTTACTCAGAAACCAAAATACATATCATGAAAGATAGCTCAGAGTAGGAAGAAGCAAAAAAGTCATAGGCTTAGTGCATTACAATGTACTGACTTCAGAATTGCACAACCTTGAAGTTCAAAGAAACTGAAAATTACTGACTCTAACCACCTGCTTCATTTACTCAATTATTCATTCAACAAACATGCACTCAGTGCCTATAACATGTTCCCTGCTGCCTCAAAGAGTTCTCAGTCTGTTTGGGAAGACAACAAAGGAAAACAAACAAAATATGGCAGGTGCCTGGTCAGAGGTATCCATAACGTACTGGGAGAATATGGAGGAGGGACACCTGCCACAGCTCATGGTGGCTGAGAAAGGCTCCCCAGAGGAGGACATAAGGTAGGACTTAGAGGACACACAGAGTGTGTAAAAGAGTGAGAGCATAATCCAGAGAGAGGAAATGATACAAATAAAGACGCAGAATTATGCAACAATATGATGGATCATTGGGAGGAGACTGAACACACAGTGGCCCGGCATGGATCAAGGAAGGTGGGAAGTAGTCATATTAGAGCCTATGTACAATGCTTACAATCCCCACACTTCCCAAAGCAGGCCATTCCATCTTTTGGAAAGGTGAAACTATTGGAAAAATCTTCCTTACATTAAGGCAAAATCTGCTTCTCTAGGTAACAAACCTATTAGGATAAGTGAGGGAAAAAAACAGCTCAAACGCAGCTTGTCCTCAAAATACGGGCCATGGGTCTCCTATATGAGAACAGCTAGAGAACCAGAGAACCGTCATATTTAGCAACACAAGGTGATTCTTCTCCACATCACAGCTCTAGAGCCATATGTCTTCACATGAAGAAATGTGGTGAGGGCTGACAGCCTGAGTAAGCATTATTATATCCAGGGGCAAGAAGAAAACAGTCTTTTTTTTTTTTTAAGAAGAAATTTTTTTAAAGTAACTCTACCCCCAACATGGGCCTCAAACTCATGACTCCAAGATAAAGACATGTGTGCTCTACCAACTGAGCCAGCCAGGCAGCTCGGAAAAACAGAATCTTCACCCTTTCACAGCAGCATGAAGAAACTGAAGATGCTCACCAAAGCCCTGCCTAGATTTTAGCCTTGGTGAGTTAGAGGATTAAGTGAGGTTGGGAGTGGGTAGAAGGAGAAGTAATCAAATAGTAAGGGGATGGCTGGGTACTGGGGCAGGAACGAGGCCAAGTATTAAAACAAGAAACTTAGTGCCATCTAAACCCACTTTGAGCTTCTCGGAAAACATACTAGCCATAGCTAGCAAATGCTTTCTATATCTTTGTCTTTTGTTAACTTTCTCACCTTAAAACCCTGGCATCTCTCCCAGTGTTGAGGCTATCTGGTACCTTTACAAGAATTAGAAAACTGCCTCTCCACCTCCTCAGCTCCCCCTCCCCTGCACCATGGTGAAATTGAAAAAAAGTGAGTGTAGCTCCACAGTCCTTCAGCTATGCACAACAGTGAGCAGTGGCCCTGAACCTTCCCAAAGGTCACACTATCTCCTCTTCCTTACTTCCTTACTTTCAATAATAGTTAACAAGCACTGCCTGTATGCAAGGCACTATAAGAAATACAAAGAGAAGTACTAAATGAAAGAAGAGAGCCTCCTATCACCACCAAAAGAATGATTGAGAAGAGAGAATAGGCAAGACTGGGCATTCCTGAGAGGATATGGGAGGGCTGAAAATCTCAGATCTACAGGTTCCTGGGAGAATCTTTTATCCCAGCACTCCACTTCTGAGCATTGTCTGGTCTCAGACAAGCATTAGCATAACCATTAGCCTCTCTGCGATGTAATTATTCTTGGGCTGGCTTACTCTGGCCCCCTGCCAAACAGGAACATTCACAAATCTACATATGAATTTGGGGTAGGGGGTTTTTAATATACTCCTCCTAAACATCCACTGACTATTTACAGCTGAGCCTGCTGCTCTGATGAGATCTATTTTCCTGGCAGTCACCTCCCTGAAATACGGATGGTTTGCCATGGTACCTATTTCATTTCGTCCTTCATTCATCCATTGAACAACATTTACTGAGCATCTATTAAGTGCCAGACCCTGTGCCAGAAAATGATGGTGAATAAGGTAGCCATGGTTTCTGCCTGAAACTAACTTGGTCTAGAGGGGCAACAGACATTTATACATCTGATGATTACAAAAGGGGATATTGAGAATGCAATGGGAGCTTATCCTCACTACTGGGAGTTTCCCCAGAGAGTAGAACCAAATACAATGCCTATCCCTATATGAATGCAATAGCAGGATCCCTGGAGGTCCACTTTGGAGAGTTCTTGAGACTCTGTCTTGTTGACAGTACTCTCAGCAAAGTCTCAGTGCCTCTACATTCAACTGCCAAAGAAGGGGTCCTAGTCTTACCTCATCCTCTCCTTTAAATTTGCTAGCCACACCTAGTGGGTTCCAAAGTCACAATCAGACCTGTCCCTGTCTTCTCCTCATGCACTTCTTTCTGGAAAGTTAAGAGACCACTGGGTGAGAATGGCAGTGGAGACTACACTCAAGTGAAATTCTAAGGCTCAGCATAACCTTGGAAAATAGTTCCCCAATGGGACATCTCCAGATGCTTAGGGACTGCCCAGTCCCCTTGACTATTCATATATTTACTGTCCTGAAGCACTCGGAAAATGTTAGGCCCCAACCATACGTTATATTTTATTTTGAAGAATCCACATCCTATTTTATTTTCATGGTTTTGTTTATAATTAAATCATGAAAAAGATAAAGCACTTTCTAGCCTGCTTCTGTGATAGAAAGTCTACCTACAATATCGTTACATTTTCTCAGTCTACTTCAAAAAATACAACATCTGTCATAAAATTAAATAAATCTGGGTATTCCCCATTGTAATTTTCCATTTTGCATGTGCCAGGCAAAAAGAATACTGCCTTTTGTCATCAAAATAAAAGCAGCACATTTGCAACTTCAAATCCATGAGCTTATTAAAAATCTTATTTAAAAAAAATTCATTCTCTTCTAGTTGGGCAATAAACTTGAAAATACTTTAATGTTCTGATTGTCAAGCAGGTATAGATAATGACATTAAATATAAACAAGCACATCATTTCATGGGTGCAAGATAAGTTTATAAAATATAAATGTTCTGACAGTAAGAAAACATACTGCTATACTCAATTATATCATTTGTTCAAAATACAATTGCTTCTATGTTTGGTAAATAGAATAATCCAGGTCACATTCCTGTGTTCAACTGAGTTTCTAGTCACTCCCTTTTCTTTAAATACTTGTGTTGTTTCTGCATGTTCCTAAGTGTCATCATTTATTGCTATAGGCATGATGGTTATATTTAACTAATAATGACAGTGGTTGTCATTAGATTTTAACTCAGTAACACTAGTCTGACATATCATTTGAAGTATGTCTTCAATTTAAATTTGATTAAAATTACAAACATCCCATCTATTGTGCCAATCAAAATGTTTTCACCCTTTCCCTGAACTTTTCTATGAACTTTCTTGAAATAAGTTATGGCAGCTTTAAGTAAAGGCTAGCCTTGGGTCATAAACATATTTTAAAATATGACTCTTGGAATAGAGCACAGCAAGACCACTTGGGACTTTTCTAAAAAGAAGGACTTGATTTTGACTTACACCCTGGACAAATTCTTAAGGCAAAAAGCACAATATAGTGAGAGTTCAAAGGCTCTAACTCAGATTCCTATATCATGCTGTATACATGGGTGCTTTGCAGGGATTTGAATTTGCACAAGCAAAAATTGTCACAATTCAAAAAGCTGCATTTTAAAATCTTAGACCTAGCAAATACCTTTGGCAGTAAAATCAGGTACTGTGACGGCTTGTATGAAAAGCTGGTGGAAATGTGCCTAGTAAGAGATAGTGCAAAAGGAGGGAAAATAAATAAAGATCAGATGTTTTAGACATCTACTATGTATGGCAGGCTTTTACATACATCATCTTATTTACTCCTCACAATGATGCTGTGAGGTGTCTACTATGGGGCTCAATTTGTGAATAAAAAAACTGAGGCTGAGAGAGGCTAAGTGAGTTGTCCAGGCTCGTACTGTAGTTTGCTTCCCTGGCAGTAATGAAGAAAGCAGAAGTAAATGTTCTTGCTGTTATTTTCCTGACTAGCTAGCTATTCTAAACCTAGCTAGCTATTCTAAAAAGGGAGGAGTGGACATAAGGTTCTGATTAATAGCCTTGGGATCTTAATAGCAATTGGAACCTTAGTTATGTTTAGGAAATGCTATTCTCAGTGTTCTATTTAAACGAGGAATTTATAGACATTTAATTTTCAAATAATTTATCTTGTTTTAGAAATAAAGACAAGACCCAATAATTCCTTAAGATGTTATACCTCAATTTTACAGGTAAGGTCAATGAAGCACAGACCAATCTGTCCAAGGTTATATATATAGCAGGGACTAGAATCTTACAAGATCATCTGACTTCAAGGCTAGTGTTCTTGCCACTAAATAATAATACGTTTCTCATGTCTTTCCCAATACATGTCTGAGAGCTTAAAAAACTAATGGTCTGAAAGGCAAACCCCTGAAAAGAGTACCTGCCTAAAAGATTTGATTTAAAGTTTACTGCAAATGCCTGTTTCATTTGAAAAATCATCTCCTTTTGTTTCTATGACATTATTTGTTCTTACGATACCACCCTTTTTATTTGTTTTATAACACTTACCACTGTCAATAAACACCTTATTTGGTTCTTTATATATTTCTTGTCTTTGCTCCTTCTACTTCTCTTAGCTCCATGAGACCTCTCTCTTCACACCATAACCTTAAGGTTTGGAGCAATGCCTGGCACATTGTAAGGACTCAATACATATATTTTGAGGGAATGATTAAATGAATTAATGGTCTTTCTTTATTCCTCTGCCTCCTTAGAGAACTACAATTTTTTTATTACCTCTCACATACTCTCTCAGGTCTAGCCAGGGAGATAGTCTCTCTGTCTACTTTTACTCATGTAGCAAACAACTCAATGTGATATAAAGACAGTATTTATAATACTTCTGAGTTAATACTATGGTGAGGGGGCACCTGGGTGGCTCAGTCAATTGAGCATATGACTCTTGGTTTGGGCTCAGGTCATGATCTCACAGTTCATAGGTTGGAGCCCCGCATTGGGCTCTGCACTGATGGTGTGGAGCCTACTTGGGATTCTCTGTCTTCCTCTCTCTCTGCTTCTCTCTCTCTCTCTCTCTCTCTCTCTCTCATAATAAGTAAATAAACATTAAAAAATACTCTAGTGAGAATTAAAATTTATCTGTTTTTTTTTTGCAGCTACAACAGAAGGACCTTACCCAAAGTCCTAAGGTCAGATGTAATTCCATAAATAGAATTTATGGATACAAAAATGTTAATATAGCACATATATCCTAATAGTGAATAGATCATATGTTATTATGTAGTGTGTCCAGAAAGGTTTAGGGTAGCAGCCCATAACCAAGAATATTAATTATTTTTTAAATACAACTGGTTATCTATAGTAAGTAAGGTTCTGCTACCAAATGAGTTCTGAAAAAATTGTTTTATCTTCGGCAATTTTGAATTTTGGAATTGCATATAAGAGATTATGGACTTGTAGCACTAACTCAGGAGTTGTGAGGAGTAAATATAATACACTTAAAGCACATAACTCAGCGCGTGACATACAGAAAGTATTCAAATTATCAGGACAGTTCTAGGTTTGCACACCTTCGCTAAACAAGCGTAGCCTCTAGGTATATATGCAACTCAACAGTTCATGAATATGTCAAGGATTTAGATGACTCTCAATGATTTGATAATTTGACAATATAAGGAGATGCTGCCACTTGTATGCTCTAGATTTTCCTATTAGCTAAGGACAGTTTTTAGAAGGTCCAACTCTTGCAATATTCTTTAGATCGACATCTGTTTGTTTATATAGTAAAGATACGCTACACTCTTAATGGTTTTAAACATTTGGGATAGGGAAATAAATAAAATACATGCTTAAGTTTTACCCATGTGTGATCATCACAAAACCCAATCTTAGCTTTAGCAGGACAAAGCAGTCCTTGGTATAGTCAGCACTGTAGCACTGTCTTGAGATCTAGCAGCAAGAATAGCAAGGTGTGATAGGAGGTGGGTAGTGGGTTATTTCTTGAAACATGTGCTTTTAACACAACCATTTAAAAATCAACAAATTCAGAGATACATAATAGAACAAAATATAATGCATGAATCCAGGTTCATTAAACTAACGCATTTTTTGAAAAACAAAATATGACAGAACATTTCATTATTGACATAGATTGGAGAAAAAGTGTTATGCTGCTATTTAGAATGTGTCTTGTATGTCATGGAATTGAAATATTTCTAAATCATCAATAATTAAAATGATGAGAATCCATCATTTCACTGACATTTACTTCTACATGAAAAGATGGCCTATTTTAAATGTGCTCACACATATTCTTGTCAATCACAAGCTGTCACAGCAAATTATTTCATTTTGTAGATCACATGGCAGTTAGCAGAAAATCTCTAGGTTTAAATTTAGATCTTAGGTGTAGTATCAAGAATTCTTTTCATGGATTTTTTTCTGGGACTACATCTTCACAATACAGTATATGAAAGATGTAAAATCTTATTCATAGTACTCAGTTTCATTTCTGGTTAACAAAACTCAGGACTGAAATGAATCATTGTAAATGATAGCTCTAAAAGCCAAATAGTCGAATAGAATATATAGGAAAGAATGAAAATATAAAGCTAAAGAAAACTTTAAACAATCAGAACACCACACAATGGAACTTGGACCTAATGAGTTAGATCCAAGCAGCTTTTTTTCCTCTCATCTTTTTTAAGACATTTAAGTAATTGCAGGGCATTTCTTATGCTAGGTTGGCACGGCCTACAGCTTCTAACAGTTATAAAGGAGCTAAACTCTCATAAACCCCATGAATCTGATGCAAGCATTTTCACTGTGCCATTAAAGAAGATTGAGGAAACTGAATGAAACCTAAAGTGCATACCCATGAATCCAAAAATGTTAAAATGCCTCTTCAAACAATTCATTAACTACATCTTCACAATTCTAGAGAATTATTAATAGATTTCAGAATCTTCAAATGCCATAATTATATGACCTAATAAGACCGTTGATCTTCATCAAGAGTTATTATAAAAAAGATTTCTATTTTTCCCCACACACAATCTTCTGCTTAGGCATTTAACTTCAAAATGTAAGAATTATTCTAATACTGCTTTTCAACAGGGAATGCTTCATGTCAGTCTTGACCTTGGCTTGACCTCTACATGAACGCTTTGTGTTTCCAGGTATGTGATAAATAGCTCTCTGGCTTTCTATTAAATCTAGTGGCACTGGCTGTCAACAGTGGTACTCAAAATGGGTAGTAAAGTAGTTAAAAATTAGAGATGTTCCTTAGGTCTTTTTCTACCTTAGTAAATCTGGAAATAGTTCTGAGGTTATTTTCACTGTTGACATTGCTTTTCCAAAGAACAATAAGAAAACAGTGAAGTATGGAAATACAATTGCCAAAATATATACAGACTTATTTGGCCTTCCTGTACCAGAAATAATGTAAATTTTCCTTTGGAGGACCCATTTGACTTATGTTGTTAAAAAGGGTTCTCAATTTTAAGGATTTGTAACTTATAAGCTCCTTAAAGGCCAGGACTTCGATCCCTAAGCCAAAACTGCATACATAGTAGATACTTAAATACTTATTGGTTTAAATTTAGATTGAATTAAATTAAATTGAAGTTAAAATCAGAGATAAAAGAATAATGGTTTTAAAAAAAAAGACTCTAAGCCCCCCTTTTCATCTGTCTCTGATGTGGTCTAGTACCTGGCACATAGTAGGCTCTCAATGAATGTTTGCTGAATGAATGGAAATCTTTATATTAAAGTAATGGCTAATTATTGACTCTAATGCCTGTTGATTACCTGAATATAAAATATTCATGTTCACGTAGAGAGCTACAAGAGTAGCACCCAATTCTGCCAGCTGTTTTTATCCTATTTACCTTTAGAACGCTTCCTTACTCTAAATTTATCTACCACCTTCAAGACTATTCACACATGTCTTATTTTTATGGTACACTCATGGCAAGTTGACAAATTATTGATTATCTGTAAAATACATGCAAGAAAGGTAATTTTAATCTGATTTGAAAAAGTACATGTGAATATGTGGGATATATAGATAGATATAGATATATAGACATATAGATAGATATGTAGATAGATATAGATATATATTTGAAATCTTCCCACACTTCTCTCAAATTATTTAATTCAAGTTAAAGACTATACTATGTATATATAATATTTATTTACATTTATGTTCTTAAGGTTCTGGAAGAAACCAAATATCAGTCTTTAGTCTTCTAGGCTTATCTATGAGCTTAACATAGACAAGTGGCTTTTTCCCCATTATACTTATCCTAGGTCTTTTTAATGGACATGTGATATGCTAGTCTGTGTCCAAGCTCACCTACAATTTCTTTTCTCAAAAGACAAGGCACATCTGCCACCTGCTCTACTCCGTGTCCCAGCAACAACTGTCGAGCAGCATAAAGATTGATTATCAGTCAAAAACCATTGCACAACACCAGATTTTGGTGGGTTAAGCTTGCTGATCCAGCAAGAGATGGTGTGAAATTTTCAGGAGTGTGTGCCAACATTTTGGTGCTAAAAGAACAGCAGTGCATGTCACAGTGAAACACAGCCAAAGATATGCAGACAAAGCAGAGAAGTTTTTTGTTCTGGACTTGGCTTTAAAAAGGATAAAAGAGAAAACAAAAAGTAGGAGGAAATTAGTTTGTACATTTAAAAATCATCCACCAAGCTAGTCATGTGTTTAACACTGTTATTTTAAGCATACATGTCCAGAAAATTTTCCACGAAGCTTGGCTATAAATAATATTTATATATCTCTTCACCAATACCATTATCAATGAAAGGCCAGTATTTCTTATTAATAAAAACAATCAAGATTTTAAGGAAGCACTCATTACATACACACTTAAATATAAAATAGTCACAGAAACATTTACCTACAAAGACTCATGTTTTTATACAAGATTAATTTTACAAATGATTCAATGAATACAAAATAAAAGGAGCCATAATTTAAAGTTAAATCAAGATTTGAAAAATATATGGGTCTACACTTTTGCACAGGTAATTTTTACTGAGTATTATAGCAACAAGTTTCTTTACCTTGAACCAAATTACCTTGAACTTTCTACTGATTTCAAGAAATTATTCCTGATGATCAAGTATTTTCAAAGAGATAGAAACCCTAGTATCATCTTATATAATAACATTAATAGAGGAAGAATTTTCATCATCTCATCTGTAATGAACTCCAGAATTACTTTTCTTCCACTTACACAATTATTGCCTAGACTTGTCCTGGTTCACCAGCTTTATAGCAGTTGTAGAAAAAAATACTTCTAATAAAGTATTAAAAGTATAGGGGAACATAGTTAGATACCCTGAATTTGCATGCCAAAGTTCTTATGTCATTTAAATGTGATTACTATATATAGCATTTGATGACAGACTATGGATATGACATGCTTGTAAGAATATTCTCAGTACTTTTCTTTCTGGAAATGTATTCTTTCTCACTGAAGAAAGAAAAATGTTTGTTTTAGTTTAGAAAATCACATTTGTGAATGTTAGAAACACTGCACTTTTGAAAAAAGAGCTTACCAGCATATGTCTAAAATACATATGTTTGTATTTGTGTGTATATATAACAATATACATATGTGTATAAACACATATATATGTGTATATATATAATAATATACATATGTGTATATACACATATGTGTATATATATTATATATACACACAAATATAAACTACACACACACACATTTCAAGGTTTAAAAAACTCAAGCTGCAGTATTTACCTTATGGAAAATTTTGTTAGGAAAATCACATGTATATAAGAATTATATGTTTATTCTGATCACATTTTCATAGTTATGTTAATGCCATCTGAAAAAAGACCAAGAGTGTAAATGAATAAATGCTCCTTGAAACTTTGAACTATTTTCTGAGAGAATAAATCTAATGAATTATGTCTGTTGGGTGTCACAGAAACTAAACAGTAAATTCAATAATCTCTGATTTAATTTATTATATTTTCACCATTTAACCTCCTGCAGGCTCCCTAATGTCTATTCAGATCTATATTAAATTAAGCACCAATGCTAATGAAGGGCAATAAACGTGGCTGTCAGTGGATTTTTCTTTCATTAAGCACATTATCCTCTTACTGAGCTGTAAATGCGTAAACATTAGTTTTGTTAAACCATGCAAAAAAGACAGGATGAAAATCATTTTTTAATTGCACCCCTGAAGCAATTTACTGTGGGTGGGGGTAGAGTATATTTTTTTCTTTTTTACCTTTAATTTTTTTGAATGGATCTAAAAAGGGCTCTCCTGTTGAAACATAAACGTCGGCTTCATGGGGTATATCTTCAGGTTTGAGGGCTTCAGTGCCGTCTGCCAAGAACACTCGTCGTGCGGCCATGTTCAGATTCAGCTTTTCTGTGCACTCCTCCAGCAACTAGAAGAAAGCAAGAGGTAAGAGAAAGTGAGTTAGGACAAAGAAGCAACACATTGCCATGAAACAAAAGGTGCTAACGATGAAAACAGACACCCATTGAGTCACTGGCCAAGTAACTGAAGTAACTCCACCAATGTATTTTCTAGCACTTGAAAATATACAAAGAAGAGGAAAATCACAGCTCTGAGAATATCTAAGTCTAATTTTAGTTCTTAAATATTCTGTCAGTTTAACAACTCCACAAGACAGAAAACCATCGCATCTGTTTATTAAACAGAAGGGTCATTTATTTATTAAATGTACCATTTACATGTTGATAAACAAGAAAGGAATAAAATGCCTGTGAGACCTATGTATATATAAGCAATTTACAGATTCATCACTAAAAAGAAAATTTTAACACAATGCCATCTTTTTCATTTTTTATATTATGAAAGAGTAAGGGAAGAAATAAAGCACTGAAAACTTATGAACACTATTTACCAAGGTGATGGTTGGTACTGTAACTTTGGCAAAGACCGTTCTACATCCATTTTTGTAAGCTGTTACTGTAATCACTCTGGGATGAAGTTTGTGTCTTTGACATGATCTCTGCCAATTCTGGGCCGGCTGAAATTTTACAGAAGAGAACTCTGCATCTCTGAAGGAAAAAAACCCACAAAATTGGTGTATGTTAATTAATAATAACATTTAAATAAATATTATCTTAGGCATGTTTTACAGATATAATCCCTAGTGATTGTTTCTAAGTATTCACCAAAAAAACCTTTTTATAGGCTAAGATTTAAAAAATTTAATATAGAATAGGCTTGCTAAAACTGTTCATGTAAGGCAGCTGAAAATAATTGATTTTTATCAATTTACTTATAAAACACCACAACACTCATTTAAAAAAAAGTATGTATACATGCTATGTTCTGATAGAAAACAAAAAATAGTAACATGGTCCTACCATCATGAAATAGCAAAGGGTAAGATTTTCCATTAAGTTTTCATGTTTATCAAAGTACTTTGATTTTTGAAAAAAAGATTTGAAATTCAAAGTTTCTTATTCTAAATTTCTTACTCTAAAGTTAATTGTAATTACCTTCATCTCAAATTGTTTGGGGTAGTAAAGGAAAATTTCTAAGTTTTGACTTCATCCAAAATCAGTTTCAGTCCTCATTATTTCCTCAGCAAAAGTACATGGTAAATTACTAATATGTTGTTTTGATTTCAGAGTTCTCTAACTAACCCTGGTAATTCTTAATGCCACAGAAGCAAAGTAAACATTTTAAAATAAAAACTTCAGGTAAATCAAAGTCATAATACACCTACGTAATCAAACATGAAAATAACGGGAGTATCAGTTTCTTGGTTTCAGTTTTGCTCTTACCAACATTTTTTTCTATCCATAAATTCTTAGGTTTGACAGTTTATGACAATAATCTTGAAGTAAAAATATACACACAAAATGGTTTTATAATAAGTTCATTTCAACTTGATTTTACTGGAAAATACTGCTTAAATATCAAAAGTATGCATTTCTATTTTTAAACAAATATCTGGTAAACAGATATTTTGTAGCCCTAGTCTGATTCTGCTTCAAGTATTTTTTTCAGAATTTCATATTATCCACATTTAAGTGTACCTCATGTTTTCCACAAGTGTAATTAGCAACATTCTACTCAGGTGCTTTCAAAGAAAAAATAAACAAAACAAAAACAGAAACAAAACCCTAGAGATGTGTTACATTTTAATGTCTGAAATAGTCAATTGAATCATTATAAATTCTGCTCAAAGGAAAAAGCTTCAGCAGTGGGTTAAAAAGAACAGAGAATAGCTTTGATTACCTCAGTTGACCCATTGGATCACTGACAGGTCTGTTTCTCTTGGATACTGATATAAAACAAGAATTGTTTTTACTGTTTGATTTGTAGCTATATGGGTCTGATATTTCATCATGGCTATGATCTGATACTGTTTGATGTGGGGAGCAATCTCGAAGTCCTGACCCTTCTGATACTGTCGCTGAATGCAAAAGCCTGCTGGGGCCAAACTGAGGCTGCAAATAATCTTCAGTTGTTTTAATAACTGCTTTTGCCTGGGATGACATAAACTCTCTGAAAGAAACAATCCAGGGAAGAATACAGCGAATTGATTTGTAATTACTTATTAACAACTACCATATAACTGACTGTATGACATGTGCTAGACAAAATATTACACACTTAGTCATTATTTTGTTTACTCCTTAGAATATCCCTGGAAAGTGGGTACTATTTTCATCCCCATTTTACAGATTTAAGAAATTGTGGCTCAGAGAGGCCACTTAACTTGTCCAAGTTCACATAATGAGTAAGCTGACAGGGTAGAAAACTGAACCCAAGCCCATTCTAAAATAAACTCACATTCATAACCATTAAATTGAATTGTTTTGCTCCATCAAACTAAAGAAGAAAGAATGTATAATGCTTAAAACAGCTAAGTACAATTTTTTTTAATTAAAAAATTTTTTCAGTGTTTTATTTATGAGAGAGACATAGAGTGTGAGAGGGGGAGGGGCAGAGAGAGAGGGAGACACAGAATCCCAAGCAGGATCCATGCTCTGAGCACAAAGCCAGATGGGGGAACTCAAACTCATGGGCCACAAGATCATCACCTGAGCTGAAGTCAGTTGCTTCACTGACTGAGCCACCCAGGCTTTAATTCTTAGATTCATTTAAAAATTACTCCGTACTCTGTTCAGTATTAGGAAATCTAAAAGTTAAAGAGATGTGTCTCCTACCTTCAAGAAACTTGCAAACTATCCCCTAATTCAGAGAGAATATATGCTAAACAATCTGCTTAGAACTATGGGTGTGTATTAACTATAAATGCCAAAAGAATTTCTTGAAGGCAAACTCACTACATAGGCTAGAATAAAGTTCATGAAGGCCTCATGGCAGACTAGATTTATGGTGACCAACTCATCCTGGTTTACTCAGGACTGCCCTGCCTTTGGCACTTAAAGTCACACACTCCAGGAACTCCCTGAATCTCAGACAAGTTGGGACAGTTGGTCACCCTACCTGGTAGTTAAGCTGGAGTAGTAGTATTTAGATAAACTATGATATTTCAGGGGCACCTGGGTTGCTCAGTTGGTTAAGCATCAGACTTTGACTCAGGTCATGATCTCCCAGTTCTTGGGTCCGAGGCCTGCATCAGGCTCTGTGCTGACAGCTCAGCCTGGAGCCTGCTTCAGATTCTGTCTGTCTGTCTGTCTGTCTGTCTCTCTCTCTCTCTCTCAAAAGCAAATAAATATTTAAAAAAAAACTATGATGTTTCAACAAAGGACCATATGACCTGTGACGCTGTGTAGTACCAAGTTATAAAGATGGAGTATATAGGGAACTTGCTGGTATGATAAAATGAAACACGTTTTAACATAATTGAGAATATTGAGCTGTATGATGATTAAGCATAGATGATAGTAAACTTCCACATATTATTTCAGTATTCCATGTATGTATTTGTATTTTTATACAAACCAAATCTGCTTCTTTCTAATTTGTTAGTTCCTCAATAGTTTTTATGCATAATGTATTATAACCCCACCCACTCATGCAAATATAAACTAGCATATGCTTAATGTGGAAAGCTTGGCACAGCCAGCCCCTCCTCCAGATTTTTTTATCCACCAATATCATTATAATCACAATTATTTCTTCTGGCCTGGCCTCTCTATGTTCACAAATGTGTAAAATGGTTGATCATTTCTTCTGAGAGAATGAAAGGCTTTCATGTGGCATGGGGAAAATTGATGTGTGTGTGTGTGTGTGTGTGTGTGTGTATGTGTGTGTGTGTGTATGAGAGTTGATACAGTGGATCAATAAAGCTAAAACACTGGGATGCAAGCAGTTGTATTTGTTGTTATCACATGTTTCTACCCAAGTCTGTCCTAGACTGACTGTAGCTCTAGGGAGAGAAGTAGTCTTCCCTACACTCCAAAACCTAGCCAGGCTCAAAACTTTGGCAGCCTTTTGAATTGATCACTGGACATTAGCTCTGGCAGAGGTGAGACCTCCCTTCAGACCTGGGCTATTCAGATTTTGATAGCAATGGTGAATGGTGGCATGAGGCAGAGGTCATGTCTCAGTGGCAGTGTTTTTGCAGCAGTAGCAATGGAACTGCAAATGGTCACCAAGCTTTTCAACTTAGGGGAAGTTGAAACTTAGCTAAGTTTTCAACTTAGGGGAAGAGCTAAACAGACAGGAGGAAAGATCTGCAGATCTCATAAATAGTTCCCAGTGCCCATAAATAATCACTTGGAAAGCAAATACTCATGAAAAGAAAGAAAACAAATTCTCTACTTAATGAAGAACAGGTGTCTTTTTTTTTTCAAGATTTTATTTATATTTTTTAATTTTTTTTTTCAACGTTTATTTATTTTTTTGGGGGGACAGAGAGAAACAGAGCATGAACGGGGGAGGGGCAAAGAGAGAGGGAGACACAGAATCGGAAACAGGCTCCAGGCTCTGAGCCATCAGCCCAGAGCCCGACGCGGGGCTCGAACTCCCGGACCGCGAGATCGTGACCTGGCTGAAGTCGGACGCTTAACCGACTGCGCCACCCAGGCGCCCCAAAATTTTATTTTTTTAAAAATATTCTCTGCACCCAACTTGGGGCTTGAACTTATAACCCTGAGTTCAAGAGTCATGTGCTCCATCACCTGAGCCAGCCAGTTGTCTCATGTCTTTCTTTTTCAATGAATGCATTTTGTTTACTATCAAATATTTTTACAAATATACTAATGATTTTATATAATAATCCATTGTCACGCCACCAGAAAGTGAAAGGTTTTTATTTTTTCAATATTTCAAAGCTTCAACTGTGTTGATGAGAGGGTAAAGGCAAGCTGAGGGCAAAACTCAAGCTGACACCCCACAAACCCCCTCCCCTTAAGATGGGATATGTATAACATTCTTTAGGCACTAGTGACTGCCTAAGAACAAAGGCAGGGAGAAACAAATGGTCAACTGATAAAGATTGCAGTCATGCAGGACATGAAACTCTACTATAGTTTATAACTGCCTTGATTTACAGGAAAAATTTACACAATCTTAGTAACAGCCAGACCTCCAAGAACCTATAGACTTAATTTCCTAGAGCCCTGATGTCACCTCACCTCTGTAGGATAGAAAATCCTATGTAATCAGTCATTCTTCACAATCACAGCACAGCTCTTTCTGTGCATGGCTCCTGTCCCAGTGCTATAATAAAGACATCTTTTTGCACCATAAAATGCCTCAAGAATTCTTTGACTGTTTCGCTCTACGACCCTGCATCATGTGTCATACCATTATTAATTCAGTATTTTGCCTTTTTATTTAAATATTGTCTTAATAACCATTTTTCGAGTTGCTATATGGTCTTTACAGATTTTATCAGAATGTGAACAAATTTTATCAAGTATACCTTGCCGTCCTCAATCTAATCATGTAAAAGTTATTTGCTTTTCTTTGTCTCTTGACATATCTTCCCCCTGTCTTCTGGTAACAGCACTGGCATCCTTTAGGGAAACTTTCATCCTTCTCCCTGCCAACTCCACATGATTCTGGTAGGGCTAGGACAATAAATTATATGAGATTTACCTGGTAAATGGTTAAAAGAATTAAATTAAGCAATATGATTTTACCATATATTTATTTATTATCTGCTTTTCTCTAGTAATTTATATTAAAAAGCATAAGAAAAGGTAGCTTTTCATGTAAAAAAGTCACTACTGGGCCACCATCTGTAGTCTTCAGCTTTGATTTGTTTTATCAATGTTGATGACAGGTTTGCACTAGTCCTTACACACTATTAAACTCTTTTTTCTTATAACATTTGATGTGTTGCCTAGTCTTTGGGCGTGTGAGAGGATAATCACAGAACTGTTTGGCAAAGCTAACTTGTCCTACACAGGGAATTAAACCCACACACATGGCTTGTTAAATTAATGCTGGAAACGAGGGTGTTAGGATCATTCAGCTCAAACACATTTGGGTTTCAGGTGACTGAGCTTGTTAGTGGTATACACAGAAACTGAAAAAAGGAAATAAAACCACTCCAGCAGGGCACAAAGAGAATTAGAAGACCATTCATTGCTCTTTAGAATATACTACTGACTTAAGAACAACTGTAGTAGAAATGATATTGCAATAGCATTGTATGGGAACAGATGTTAGCCACACTTGAGTATAATAAAATGTATAAACTTGTACAAACAGTACGTTGGACACCTGAACTAATGTAATATTGTGTATTAGCTATACTCAAATTAAAATACTAAAAATCAGAAGCACCTCTCTGGCTCATTGACTCTTGACTGCCAGGTCATGAGTTCAAGTCCTATGTTGGGCATCCAGCTTACTTAAAAAAAAATTAAAAGACAACAACAAATACCACAACTCTAGTAGAGTGCCACATTTTTTTTATTCAGCAACCTCATCTATCCTTCCGTATCTAACTGCTTCTTCCTCTTACGTCATTATTGCCTAACCTACCTCTGTCCTTCTCCTTACTCATGGCTTCTGCTAACTTCCTCTATGTATCTCCCTATTTCTGTACCACACTACTTTCTGAAGACTCTCTATGACTCACATTCAATGCCCCCAAAACTTTAATTGCATCACTATCCAGTTTAGGACGCCCTGCTGGGTAGAACTCTCAAGGTAGGCAATCTCGTAAGCCACTGGCAAGCCTGTCGATGGGAAAGTACCCACCAGTGGCCCAAAACTAGGTACAGGAGGGCTTAGAGTAAGATGGACTCTCATATGCATGGCCTGTCTACTATGCCAAGATAAGCAGAGACACTATATTATTTGATTGGAGAGGTGGGCAAAGGAGGTAGTTCTACACTAGCAGCAATGAACCAGTAGTGCTCTTTAGCTAATACAACTCTAATATCTAGATTGTATTTAAGGAACCATAATTATAGCCTCCTTATTTGTCTTTCTTTCTCTTATTTCTCCTCATCTTTTCCTTTGAAAGATCTTTTTGCCTTCTCTGCAAAAATTTCTTAGAAATCCCATGACATTCAGATTTATTAAAGTGAACTTTCTTCCACCTTTAGATTTATATATATCTTCATATAGCTATTGTCCCCCCACAGACAGTTTTTGCCTTTTAGAATTGTACTATACCTTCCCACAGTTATTTCCTTCACCAAGACTGTCTGTCTTTTAATTGAGAATTTAGCCTGTAACCTTACAATTTGTTTTCTAGTCTTCGTATGCATTCTCTGTTCCATTGCATTCCTTTCTTGTTCACTCTTGGATTAAATAATATATATTTTTTATTATTTTATTTTTTTCTATTAGATTGGATGCCCTGCATTGTTTAACCTTATTTTTAGTGGAAACATTAGATATTATAATATGAATCCTATAATTAAAGATTAATATAAATTACTAATTAATTACCTTCCAGATAATGCAAGAACCTTAGAACATATCATGCCTATTTATTGCTCCCTCCATGGGCTTGTGGTCTATATATACTTCCTTATTCCATTTTTCAAGGATATGTGTACCTTAAATCCATGTGGTTAATCCATGGCTTAAATCCATGTGGATTCCTAAACCAATCGTTTTAGGAAAGGATTCTTTATCATAAAAAATAACCTCAATTTGTCCTCAATCACTGTTGAAGCTATCTACCACATTATGGAACCTGGACTAATTTATAATTTTATAAATTTTAACATTTCTATGTCAGCCTTATTATCTTGTCTTGTAAGTTTATGATGTGTCTTTACTGTAAATCTTTCATTATATCTGTAAACAATTCATATATATAAAGATTTCAAATTGTTTGAAAGATTGGTAAGATTTCTATGCTACCCTTGCATATAGGAATGCATTTCCTTCCTGTGCATTCACATTTGTCCTGGTAGATTTGATAGCTGGAATCACTATACTTTATCAATTATGTAGCCCATATAAAATGCTAGACTTTGATTTCTGTCAAATATTCCAATTCACCACTGTATTATTTACTCTTTTACCACTAGTAAGAAAGCATTTTTTTCCAGCCTAAAGCCTAAATTCTACTACATTAGGTTGGTACAAGAATATCAATTATACAACTTCAGAAATATACCTTCTTTTAAAAAAAATTTTTTTTTACATTTGTTTATTTTTGAGAGACAGAGAGAGACAGAGCACAAATGGGGGGAGGGACAGAGAGAGAATGAGACACAGAATTCGAAGCAGGTTCCAGGCTCCCAACTGTCAGCACGGAGTCTGATGCGGGGCTCAAATTCACAAATTGTGAGATCATGACCTCACATGAAGCGAAGTTGGACGCTTAACCGATTGATCCACCCAGGCACCCCCAGAAATATACCTTCTTAAAAAATATCTATCTATCTATCTATCTATCTATCTATCATCCATCTATCTGTATTAGTTTCCTATTGTTGGGCAACAAATTACCACAAACTTAGTGGCTTAAAACAATATCTATTTATTATCACATGGTTTCCATGGGTCAAGGGTCTGGGTAAAGCTTCCCAGGACCCTCTTCTTTGGATCTCATAAAACTGAAATCAAGGTGTCATCTGGTGTTACAGTTTCATCTGATGCTCATGGTCTTTTTCCAAGGTCATTCAAGTTTTGCCAGAATTTAGTTCTTATAGCTGTAGAATTCATAGTGACTATGAGTTCATAGTGACTATCATCTTCCTTAAGGCCTTCCTTATTCTAAATCATTCCCCTACATCCTGTATAAACTGACGTACTAGTTTGCATATTGATATGTTTGCTTTGTGATTTGTTATGTGATTTCACATGATTTCATACCCATTCTGCCAAGGTAAGATCTTTGCTTTACATCTTTTATACTTCTACTGAAACTTAACCAGTAGTTGATATAAAGGAATAACTACTCTGATAATTATGACATCATGCCAAAATGTGTCACTAAAATACCACTGACAAAATAAACACAATTTTTGAAATAAAATGTAAGAAAGCCAAAGCCAAGAGTTATGTCAGGCAATGTTGATTATTTATCCAACAGTTATTCCACTGATTTTTCCTTAGATGAAAAGTCTCAGTTATGTTGTGGATTCATCCTCTTTATATGCCCATGGAAAGTATCCCCTAATCAGTTCCCATGGGTGAATCCTCAGTGTCTAACACCTATGATGGTAATTATATTTCCCTTGTCCCTTGCAGGCTAAGTAATCAGCCTATGATTACTACATTACTATGATCCAATTTTGGTCACTGAGACATGATGCAAAGTCATCTGGAGAAAGGTATTTTGCCCTAATAAAAAAGAAATATAGGGCCACCTAGCTGGCTCAGCCAGTAAAGCATGTGACTCTTGATCTTGGGGTTCTGAGTATGAGCCCCACATTTTGTGTAGAGATTACTTAAAAAAATAAAATCTTAAAAAAGAAATAATCAAATATCCATTGTCTTTAGTCCGAAATTTTTTAAATAAAATTTATTATTCTATTTTATTTTATTTTATAATTTTATTTTATTTTATATTTCATTTCATTTCATTTCATTATATTTCATTTCATTTCATTTCATTTCATTTCATTTCATTTCATTTCATTTCATTTCATAGAGCAAGCGAAGGAGAGGGGCAGAGGTACAGAGAGAGAGAATTCCAAGCAGTCTCCCACACCACGGTCAGTGTGGACTCTGACAAGGGGCTTGATCCCATGACCCTGGGATCGTGACCTGAGCTTCTATCAAGAGTCAGATGCTCAACCAACTGAACTACCCAGACACCCCTTTATTCAGACATTATTGAGTGAACATGTAATAAGCCATCTTGTGAGTAGGAGGAGTCATACCCAAGGATCTAGCCAATAGTCTGAGGATGGCAGAGGAAAAGATACAAAGAGCAAGGCTCTTTGAAAACACTGCTGAACCACTGAATTTAACCCTCGAATTGCCTGCCTCTGAGGTTCTTGTTATGTAAGATAATGACTGTTCCTCATTTTTAAAGTCAGTTTCAGTTGAGTTTTCTGTTACTTTGTGCTAATAGTAGCCTAACTTACACAATCAGCTTTCTAATCATAGTTGCTTTACTTTTTGTTTTATTCAAAATCTTTACTAATTTTATAATGGACTAAAGTATAAACTAATATTGTATTTTCTAAATATTTTACTTTTACTTAAGTAGAAACATTTCATCAAAAACTTCAGCACAGGCATAAAAATGACACAGAGTTTTTATTTCCCTGCTCTTTCAAACACAAAGCATCCTCGGTGAATTCAGATTTCCATGGCAGAAATTTGCAGGTGGCTAATAATTCTATTCATAACTAGAAAGTGTGGCTACTTTGACAGATCATGGCTCAATAACAAACATGCAGGTCTAAGTAATCACATAGTTTAGATGTGAATTCAGCAGCAGAATAATGACAGATGCCAAGGATTTGTACTTGCTGTTGCTTCATACCAGTGTTGGCTGTCAAAATGTCTCTTTTTCCTATACAGAAGCCATAGAATTTTTATGGATAGCAATTACTTACAATATTCAATGAAGTACATCAAGTATAACAACCACTCTTTAGCCCCTCATTATTTAGTAGTCTCTTTGTTAAATGTAGTCAACCATTTTCATCTAAATTATTTATTTATACTGTATATTTGACAAGCATATATTTCTTGCTTTATATTTGTATGGCATTTAAACCTTCCTGAAGAGTTATGTTTTTTTTTAATATTGTCATTTGTAAAACTTATCTTTATCCTATTACCATTTTAATAGTAATTAAAGTCTCTAATTGGAATAAATACAAATAGGAAAATGTAAACATGAGGGAAAATGACCCCAAGTACATTCAACAATAAATCACCAACTTAAAATACTGGAATGCAACTAATAAAAGAAATAACCTTATATATGTTTGATGAATGTAACCTTGTATAAAATCTCTGGAGTACATAAAGTACAAAAATTTCATTAAACTTCATCCTAACCTTTCTCCAACTTGATGAAATGAATAACCTAAAGATATAAATAACTTTCTACAATAGCTAGATAAAACATAAGTTAAACATCATAGAAAGTAAATAATACAAGTGATAATAATAAAACTCAACAATTCCCCTCAAATTTTATCTCCAACACCAGAAGAAAATATATTTCTAGTTTGGCCTAGAAATTTAGGTAAGGGTATCCCAGTTGCAAAGCAATTTCCAGTTATTTTACAATACATACTACTATATCAAATTTGTACTTGCAACTTGATGATTGAATAATAACGAATGCATAGTATTCAAATTACATATATACACTATAGGAGCTATTCAATGTCTGTTAAATTGAACTTGTTTAATTTTATAGAAGGAAATTTTAAACAAGAGGAGCAATTTCTAAAATTGGTAAAGGACCCATCTGAATATAGGATCATCTCACCCAAAGGAAGAAAAGTATATTTGTGTTTATACAAATGTACAAAGGAATAAGAGCAAGGTACATCTTTAAAACTGGGGAGGTTATAGATATTATACAGAAATTTTTCCAGAGGAAATCTAAATTTTCAAAAGGAAACAATATAGTCTTTTAACATTTTAAAAGGAAATCATACATTAATCTTTAGATCTGTAGAGATTTTGATTTTGAAAAAAAATTGAAAAAAAATATGAACTGCACAAAGTGTGATTTGTTGGGCAATGGAGGTACTTAAGGTGTTGCCTTGCTTCATTAACTTTTGCTGTCTCCCCTCTCTCCCTTCTGCTACCCATCCTGTGCTGGGAACTGAGCCCATTTTTGGAATGATGAAATTGCTGAACTTAAACTGTCCCTAGAAAAGGCAATGTGATCAAATGTTTCTATTTATAAAGGCATCTAAGACTCATTCCAATTAAAAATATCCAAGACCCAGGGTGCCTGGCTGGCTCAGTCAGTGGAGCATCCAACTCTTAATCACAGAGTCATGAGTTCAAGCCCCACATTGGGCACAGAGATTACCTTTAAAAAAAAAGTAAAGAAAAATCCAAGATAACTAAAATTAGACATTAAAAAGTGAATGAATAGTTTATGTGTTGCCAGTCTCCTTGAAAGCACGATTTGTCTGTGAAAAGTAACCCAGATAACATATAACAAAAAACCGTTGGTAATTCACTTTTAAAACTGATTTAAGTCCTCGTTTAATGTACTAAAAAAAATTTCTCCTGCAGGGAATTAAGAGTTGGCAACACACTCAGCTGCAAGCAAGATTAAAAGATACTATAACTTTCTATTATAAAAATCATGAAATTACATCCTAGATGATCATCAACTAAAAATCAATAAAATATTTTATATGTGGGATAGAAAGAAATACTGTTTACAACATTATCTTAATTTTAAAATGCAATTTTAATTTGGAAATCTACTCAGCACTTAGAAATATCTTTCTATAAATATGACAGAACTGTCCATAGATACCAGTTACCAATAAATAATTAATTTTGCCATCCATGTCTCAAAGGTTGGTGCTCTGTGCCAGTGTACCTGGAAATATATCACACCAAAGCTAGGTAGGAAAAGTTTCCTATTGTGCTGCTTTTCATAAGAATGATGCTAGATATTTCCAGTCATCTGACCTTGTACTGGTAAGTCATAAAATGGGAGGATCAGACCTTCTTTGGCACAATTTTATTGAACTCATTTACACTGATGGTGATTAGTTTTCTTGTTGAGGGAAGGATCCTGGTATAGCAGTTTTCACTCTGCTACAAATATAGAAGAAGGACAAAGAAAAAAACACTGAAAGAACACAAGAAAGAGTGAAGAGTGAATAATGTAAATACAATATAGAATAAATTAATAGCATCAGGTAATAACATGAGACTAAAGTGACTGGTCACTGTATGGCTGCAATGAATGGATTTAATACATGTGGGCATATTTTGTAAAATGTACAGTGTGTTTAGTGGAGAGAAACATAATCTTTTGTGATATAAGTAAAAGAACAACAAACTGACTATATTTTAATAATTATTTCTCATAAAATGATCACAAAGATTGTGGAAGAAAGGTGGCAAGGAAAACAAGAATGAGACAAGAAAAGTTTTAACCTCAATCAGGGGGAAAATGTCTTTATTCGTAGAGAAAATTGCCTCTCTCTGATAATCATATTAATGCCAACAGATCTTAGATTACCATTAGCCTTTATGAACTTGACCCCTTTCAGGTTGAAACTCATCATTTTCTTTTGCATGAAAGTAAAAGATCTCTGGGCATTGTCTTTGACTTCCATTCGATTACCAGGAGATTTACTTTATTTTCTAGGTACATCATAATCAAAGTTGATGGTAAAATGTAATAGTGACAGAAAAGAAATTAGGATTCAGACAAAGAAATATGAGTACCACATTGAAATAAACTACTAAAAAACAGGCAGTAGGAAGGTGTCACATGAAAAGAAAGACTGACATTAAAAAAAGGACAAAAAAAGCCAGAGTTAAAAAGAGTCAGAATCAAAGAAAGAAAATGAGAAAAAAAGCAGAAAGAAACTGTATAAATGAAATTACAGTTAGCTCTAGCAGAAAAAAATAAAGAATCTAAAAAAGCACAAAAGATAGTTGGAATAAAAAGTGAATGTAGTATGATTTTGAAAAGGAAATTGGTAAAAATAAATTCTAAAGCAATAAAAATGTGTAAACACACATTTATTAGCAACGGCATTTGTATAAAGGAATACTTAAAAATCCTATTTAGAAATTGTTTTCCAGGGGCGCGTGGGTGGCGCAGTCGGTTAAGCGTCCGACTTCAGCCAGGTCACGATCTCGCGGTCCGTGAGTTCGAGCCCCGCGTCAGGCTCTGGGCTGATGGCTCAGAGCCTGGAGCCTGTTTCCGATTCTGTGTCTCCCTCTCTCTCTGCCCCTCCCCTGTTCATGCTCTCTCTCTGTCCCAAAAATAAATAAACGTTGAAAAAAAAATTAAAAAAAAAATAAATAAATAGAAATTGTTTTCCATTGTCTTATTGAGGAAAACACTTTCACGAGTAACTTATGTCTCTACAGTATAACTATATTGAGTAATGATGTTCTAAAAAATTATCTAGCCATATAGCTAGTACACTGTGTAAATAATCTCAGACACTGCTGATATGCACTCAGAGTTCAGAGGAATAAAGCAAAACAAAAATTAGCTAAAAGTCTAAAGTTTATTTCTGAGAGAGACAGAGCATGAGTGGGGGAGGAGCAGAGAGAGAGGGAGACACAAAATCCAAAGCAGGCTCCGGCTCTGGGCTGTCAGCACAGAGCCTGATGTGGGGCTCAAACTCATGAACCGAACTCACGAACCGGGAGACCATGACCTGAGCCAAAGTAGGATGCTTAACCGACGGAGCCACCCAGGCACCCCACTAAAAGTCTAGATTTCACTTTCGTCTAAATTTACTGATACGTAAAAAAATAATGAAACTGTGTTAAGATATAAATGTAACTGGGCATTTTTATAAGATATTAACATTATCCTTAGTTTATGAATATTCTCTTCAACGATTTTATAGTATACATTTTCTTTTTAACATAAAGACTATGACATCACATTTAGCCAGCCAATAGTTTAACAAAACCTAACAGACACTTTTTTATTCTTTCATTTTCCAATAGACAAAAACACAGGAAAAATACATCTGCCTCCTCTGCTTTGTATTTCTGAGAAGTGTGGTAGAATATACTAGAGAAGAGTTCTTGCTGTGGAGTTAGATCCATATGGGTTCAAACCATACGTTCTGTACTTAACCAGCTCTGTGATCTTGGTCAAGTTAATTAACCTCTCTAGGTAATTGTTTCTTTATAGGTAAAACGGAAATGTTTAAATACTACCTGCCTTATATTCCTCACAGAGCTGTTTAGAGAACTAAATAGATATAATGCAGGTTAAGAGGTTAGCATGGTGACTGGCATATAGCCAATATTATCTGTCCTGCCATTATTATTATCATTATACTACTGTCCAAGTCAGACTCCAGGCATAATTTATGTTTATTACATCATCTACCTTTTTTCTTCCCATAAAATAGAAGAAATTGAAGGGCTCTAATTGAGGCAACAACCTTCATAAACCATCATATCTCCAAGTTAATACTGACATCAGCTCCAGGAACATTTAATTAGACAACTTTTTGTAGGCACTTTATCTCCTTCAGAATTCAGTGTAAGCTGCTGAAATAATATTCTTACCTTGGTAAATCTTTTGAAATACATTTGTAAATTGGGTGAACGGTATCTCCACTGAAGGTGCCTTTGGTGCTGCTCTGCTGTGATGCCTTCATGGCTTTAGTCAAGGGGGATAAAGAAGACTGAGAAACGGATGCTCCATGATCATCTGTGTCTCTTTTTGCCATTTTCAGCTAAAAATTAGGAAGAATGTTATTTAATTAAAAAGGTAAAATCCTCTAGGGTCATAAATTGGGGCTAGGCATTAATCACAAGTTCTCTCTCACCATGTTCTAGGCTATGCAGCAATTGCTAAATGTGAGATATCATGATAAAACAACAGAGATGAAGTCTAAAGGAAAACAAAAGTATGAATCTGAGTCTTTGAATAGTATAATCCTAGGTCCCTGGCTGACTCAGTGGGTAGAGCATGCCCTTCTTGATCTCAGAGGCATGAATTTGAGCCCCATATTAGGTATAGAGATTACTTTAAAATAAAATCTTAAAAAAAAAAAAGAATGGCATAATCCTATTCAAGAAAGCAAAAAATGGTAATTTATTGCAAAGCAGTTTCATTTTTGCTGTTTGCTAGAAAATTGCTCATTATAACAACCTTAACATGAGGAATATGTTATTGAAAAGTGTACCACAATGCTTTTTTTTTTTTTTTTTTTTTTTTTTGCCTGTCCTCCATCCTTTCCATTTTGGATTCTACCTTTGTCCTGATTCTAATGTAGAATTCTAAATTATGTGGCCTTACTTTCCAGTAGGGAAGTGAGTATGCCTGTGACCAGTCAATCTAAGTGCCTTTCCCAGAAACAGTGATGGCTAAATCAGAATCCCCGTAAAGAAAAAGCCATGCTCTGTTCTCTGGAATTGCTACCTTTCAGAACAATGTTAAACCTCCATGACTGAGAATGAAGCCAAAACAGATAAAAACAAAAGTGAGAGATGGAGAGAGATTAAAAAGTGAGAGAGATTTCTGATGACATTTGAATCCTGAAACCTGGTATTAAAAAACAACCCTATCTCTTCATTTTCCTGGGTATGTGAGCCGAGCCAACAGATTTCTCTCTCTCTCTCTCTTTTTTATTTGGCTAAAATAGTTTGAGTTGGGATTCTCTTATTTGCAACTTAGAAATCTTTCTTTTTTTTTAGTTTATTTATTTATTTGGAGAGAGCGAGAGAGAGCAAGAGAGAGAACAAGTGGGTAAGGGCAGAGAGAAGGAGAGACAGGATCCCAAGCAGGCTCCATGCCATCAATGCAGAGCCTGATGTGGGGCTCGAACTCACAAACTGTGAAATCCTGACCTGAGCCAAGATCAAGAGTTAAACCCTTAACTGACTGCGCCACCCAGCCACCCCCAACAACCTAGAAATCTTGAGTAATGCACACAAATCACCTCAAATTTCTTAAGAATAAAAAAATGTGAATATTCCCATAAAAAATAATGTCAAAGAATGTTGTAGGGCCCTTTCCAGGGTGTAACCACCCACTCATACTGCTTATAAAAATAGCCACACAGTCTCCTCTCTGATGTATCCTACTATCATAATGAGGAGTCCCTAGGTAACATGACATACCACTAGTAACAGGAAGGATATTACTTGTAAGGTAACAAAAAATATTACTTTTACCTTTCACTGCTATTCTAGTTTTTCAATGTACGTTTATTTATTTTGAGAGAGAGAGAGAGAGAGAGAGAGAGAGAGAGAGAGAGAGAGAATGAATAAGGGAGGAGCAAAGAGAGAGGGAGACAGAGAATCCCAAGCAGCCTCTGTGCTGTCAGTGCAGAGACTGACACTGAGTTCAATCCCATGAGCGTGAGATCATGACCTGAGCTGAAATCAAGAGTCAGTCACTTAACTCAGCCACCCAGGCACCCCTTACTGCTATTCTTAAATAAAAGCGTTTGTTTATCCATAGATTATTTATTGAGCACCTACAATATACCTGGCAGTTTTCTAGGTACTTATATATAATTTTTCAATGAACAATTAGTGGAAAAAAATTGTGCCCTTTGTGGAGCTTACATTCTAGTGGGGGCAGATGATGAATAAACATAAGAAGTAAGTAAATTGTAAGATGTTAGGCAATAAATGCTATGGAAAAAAATTGATCAGGCAAGGTAGATTGGGAGTGGAGGGAATGCAATTTTATTTTTAATGTTTATTTATTTTTGAGAAAGACAGAGCATGTGCAGGGGAGGGGCAGAGAGAGGGAGAAACAGAGAGAGGGAGAGAACTCAAAGCAGGCTCCAGGCTCTGAGCTGAAACAGCACAAAGTCCAAAGCAGGGCTGGAACTCATGAACTGTGAGATCATGACCTGAGCCAAAGTCAGATGCTTAAACTGAGCCACCTAGGTGCCTTGGGAGTGTACTTTTAAAAAGGTTTGTCAGTATAGGCCTCATTGAGGTGATAAAATCCTAGCAAAGACTTGAAAGAGGGTCTTTGTTTTTTGCAGTTGAATCTAATCCTGAAACTCCTGATAATCTGTGAACTAAACTGCTATCCAGGAAAGCAAGTTAGCTAGTTAGCAAGTTGCTAGACTTACTTTTAATTAAGCATATGGAAGAGTAAAAGGAGTGTAATGTAACTTATAGTCACAAATATAATGGAGAAATATATACCTAGAATACATAAGATCATGTCTTTCTCTTCCAAATAACTATAAGTGACCTTGAGTATTATAGCTTTTCTGAGCTTTAGTCATCTCATTTGCAAAACCAGTTATTCACATGGTTATGAGGATTAAATGAATGGTGAGTATGAAAGTATTTGGCACAGTGTTTGGCACATGGTAGACATTCATTAAATGTTAGGTGACTCTCGGGGTGCCTGGGTGGCTCAGTCAGTTAAGCGTCCAACTTTGGCTCAGGTCACGATTTCGTGGTTCATGGGTTCATGGGTCAGAGCTTGGAGCCTGCTTCGGAGTCTGTGTGTATGCCTCTCTCTCTTTCTCTCTATGCCCCTCCTCAGCTTGCGGGCACATACATGCACTCTCAAAAAATAAAACATTAAAAAAATTGTAAGGTGAATCTCAGTCTATATCAAAATAAGAATGTTCTCTTTCTCCATATTAGTAATAATAAAAAGAGCTATTCTTTGCCCAGCACTCCTCTGGTATTCCACCTAAAGACCAAAGGGCTGTTGGCTTTCACACTCTCCCCCTGCCCCTCCTCCTTTAAGCTTCTCACATTAGGAGGGCTAAGGTTCTCTTCTTAGACTTCCATAACAACCAACAACCATTGACTGTTCAATTCCTTCATAGGTTAGGTCTTCCTAATTGGGGAATGCTTAAAAGTTAAAAACTCCAGCTGTGTATAGCAAGGCAAAACTTTATGATTAAAGAGTAAATCACCTTGTAGAATGAAATACTTTGTCATGGTGTGTTTATTATATATAGTCTAATCATTAAAAACTAAGAAAATTTGCACCAAACATTCAAAAATATCTCTTGAAATATAGCAGTAACTTATCATTTTAGTGGTAGGTATAGGTTTTCTTTTTTCCATGTAAAATAGTTTCAGGATACCTTTAGCTGAAATGAGTTGTGCAAGTGTAAAATCATTACAATTATTAAATGCAATAGTTCTTCTGTAATGTTACTATAAAAAGTGTTATCCTCACTAGAAGTAGAATGTATTAACAGGTTAAGTACAATATGCAGAATACAGTAGGTTTGCAGATAACATTCATGTACGTTAATTAAATGAAAACTGTTATTTAGAAATTAAAGAAATAAAAATGTGTTAATTTTAATTTGACTGACACCACTATGGTATTTTAGCAGAGTACAGGTAACAGCACTACCTTGTTTTATTAACACATGCATAGTTTATTTACTCACTCACTGAAAAACCATGTTTTTTTTACTTTCCATCTCTTAACCATTTTACATGAATATAAGCTTTCCACTCATGCCCATCCCTAGATCTGCTTTTCCACCCTTTTTTATTTTTATTTATTTTTTTATTTTAATATTTTTGAGAGCGAGAGAGCATGCACATGAGTGGGGGAGGGGCAGAGAGACAGGGAGACAGAGGATCTGAAGTAGCTCTCTCGCTGCTGACAGCAGAGAGCCTGATGTGGGGCTCAAACTCACAAACCAGGAGATAATGACCTGAACCAAAGCCAGACATTTAACCCAACTGAGCCATCCAGGCTCCCCTGCACCTTTCTATAAAGAGGCATTCAAGGGGTACCTGGGTGGGGCTCAGTTGGTTAAGCATCTAACGCTAGATTTCAGCTCAGGTCATGATGTCCCAGTTGGGTCTGTGAGATAGAAACTGGTGTCAGTCTCTGCACGCTAAAGGCATAGGGTTTGCTTGGGATTTGCTCTCTCCTTTTCTCTCTGCACTTCCCCCACTCACTTGCATGTTCTCTCTCTCCCTCTCTCTCTCTCTCTTAACTAACTAACTAACTAACTAACTAACTAACTAAAAGGCATTCAATACATAGTGGTTATAGGCCTGGATTCTGGAGCAGGGTATCTGGGTTTACATCCCCACTGTCCACTTGCTATTTGTGACACTTTAGACATCTTTGTACATCAGTTTCTTCATCTATAGGAAAGGGTTAAGAATAGTAGCCACTATATAAAGTTGATGTACTTGCACATAGAAGGTACAATGTGTCAGCCAGTGAAGAGAAGAGGCATGACTGTCTTCAAGTTGGGACACTAACTACCAATAACAAAACAGCACAGGGAGACTTTCCAAGGGGCATGCAAGTGTACATAGTTATTAGCAAATCAACGTCTAGAACCTTGCCTTCCATATATAGGCTTTCCTAAAGAAAGCCTATAAAAGACTTCAAGCATGAAAGATAAAATTCTGTAGAAGAAATGGAATAGAAACAAGTTTGAGGAGAAAAGAAAGTACATACAATTTTCAACCACTGAGGAACAGATGGTTAATATTTTTAATGTTTTAATGTTTTTGAATCCTATAAGTATTTAGATCTGTGGCCAGAAATGTACCAGGAACTACCACATTTTATCATGTCTGAAAACAAAGAAGCTATCAAAGACAAGTGGGGCATGTCAAAAGGACACAGGAACAAACTTGAAGGGAATTCCACTGGCAGAAGAGGGGCACTCTGAACATTAAAAAAATGTTAAAGATCGGAACATCGAACATATAGAAACCAATGAGCATCTAAAAATATTAAAATAAAATTTTAAAACTTCATTATGTGATCATTCACCTTTTGTTGATCGCTAGGGCACCAAGTTATTGTTCTGAAAAATGACAAATGTACCTTTCCTGCTTTCCTGAATGGGCTATAATTCAGGATAACCAAACAGATGGTGAGAGAAGATTCTTATTCAAAGGAGAATCATAGTTAATACATAGAGATGGAATAAAAGAAGCAGCAAATCACCACAGTACAAACCCTAATGAAATAATGGATCCAGGGAATGTTTGTCATCATTAGATGTAAGAGTGATGGGAAATTTATAATAGATGAATCTGACTGATATCATATATACCATTGATCCATTTTAACATAACACTGAAATAATATATGATTTCTCCATATGTGATTCCACAGGGATTATAAACATGGGAATACCTGTGAAACATTCTTGCCACAAATTATTGAATATAATCAAGACTCTAGATCTAACTTCTAATTTGTAAGAAATATGGGAGGTAGAGATGTCTGTATGTCTATATGACATATATGTCTATATAACATAGAAAATAAAGATGGAGAAATGCTACAAGTGAAAAGAGACTTAAGAATTATATCAACCAGGGGCATCCAGGTGGCTCAGTTGGTTAAGCGTCTGACTTCAGCTCAGGTCATGATCTCATGGCTCATGAGTGCGAGCCCCACGTCGGGCTCTGTGCTGACACAGAGTCTGGAACTTGCCTTGGATTCTGTCTCTGTCTCTGTCTGCCCCTCCCCTGCTCATGCACTCTTTCTCTCTCTTATATAAATAAACATTTAAAAAATGATTTTATAATAAAAGAAATTATATCAACCAAACGCAATGCATAAACCTTGTTTAGATCCTGATTCAAACAAACCAACTTTAATAAGACATACATTTTTGAGGCAATTGTTGACATTTGAACACAAATTGGGAGTTAATGAAACTAAGGAAATTATTTTACTGGGTATGAATAAATGGTATTAAAATAAATATTATCTGTTAGATAAACCAAACCAAAGTATTTTTAAGTAAACTATGATTTGCTTTAAAATACTCCTAAAAGTAGCAAAGAGTATAAATAAAAATAGAAGAAAATTGATGGTTATTTAACTTGGGTAAAGAATACATGAGGGTTTGTTTTACTATTTTTTACTGTGTGTTTGAAAATGTTCATAACAAAATGTTTTTTAAAATTCATATGGAATTTATATTTTATTAGATATGTTTAAAAGACTTATGTAACTGTTTTACTTCAAATTTTTTAAGTGTTTTTATTTATTTTTGAGAGAAAGAGAAAGAGAATAGGGGAGGGCCAGAGAATGGGAGACACAGAATATGAAGCAGGCTCCAGGCTCTAAGCTGTTAGGACAGAGCCCGATGCGGGGCTGGAACTCATGAACAGTGAAGCGAGATCATGACCTGAGCTGAAGTCAGACACTTAACTGACTGAGCCACCCAGGCACCCCTTAACTGTTTTACTTTAAAATGTCAACATTCATAGTATACCTGAAACTACTTCTTTTCCAGCTACTTAAGCTTATAATGAGAGATTTTAAATGTCAACTTAAAAATTGTGCAAGAGACTATATGTTTCTCAAATTCTATTAGGAGGTACATGAGCAAAACTATTTGAAGGCCGCTGTTCTAGTCAGTTAGTACCTCTGACCTCCTCAACTCTGAGTAAGGAGAGAATGTAGGTGGGCCAGAATTAATAGCCTTCTACTCCTCTCTTCACATAAACTGGTTTTGGCTCAGTTTTCCTGGGTTTGCCTAGGAAGGGCTCATTCCAGAGGTGAGAAGTTCTCATAGTGCTGTCATTGTGGACCAGGTGCTAAAGATTGCCACAGAATCACCATAAATTTGCACTCCTTTCACAGCTTATTCTAGGTTCATTCCATGAACCTAGATGTGATGATTCAAAGGATTAGCTCAAAATCCCAGATTGTGATGAAGGATTACAGAAGTTCAAAGTGAAGAGTACCGTCAAGTGGAAAATTACTTCATGTAAAGGTAGCCATGGAGTACATTACAGAGCAAGCTAACCCAGAGGGCTCACAGACCAAATTAAAATACTCCGTTCACATACACACACAAATTTAAAACACACAATGCTAATAAAGAGGAAAGCAAGCAATAAAGTTAACATGCTTAGGATAGGGGGTGAGTGGCAGAATCACACTATCTGAATCCTGGGTTATGTGATATTCACATGCTCTGATATTTCTGCCCATTGATGACATCTTCCCCATGATGGTATGCTATGAGGACCAGAGTTGAGATTTGAGCCAGTGGCCCAGACAGAAGGTACAGGAATTAAACGGCACATACTTGCTAATGGGAGAAAACAGAGAAGCAGCCAAAGCTGCTTGGCCAAAGCTGTAGCTTGCCAGTTAACTTAGCCAAAGTAAGGTAAACTTGGCCAAAGCTGTAGCTTGCCAGTTAACTTAGTGAAGATATATAGGTTTTATCTGCATTTCTTGGGCATAGCACTGTGGGCCAAAATAGGACCCTACTGGATGTTATGTATAGGTAGCCAATTTACAGATGACATCGCTGTTAGCCCTGAAGTGGCAAGATCATGACTTAGTCTTTCTGCCTTTCTACTCCATAAATAAAACTTGTCTTTTCAATCATATATTCCATTTCTTCTATTTATAGTAACTTGGTTACTATGTATATTTAGTACATCTACTGAATTCTGCCTTTTTTTCCTCACACAACTTACGCATATTTATATACAGCCTATGAATTTCACCTATATCTCATAATCTATTAGCTTAAATTTACTCTCTGTGCTCAACATTTCTTATGAATGTTATCATCCTATTTACTTTCATATCTTGTATAGCAGAGTTAAATATTCAAACTCACATTATATCGGACCTTCTAGTGGGTTTGAGATACAAGGAACAAAAGAAAACATGCATGTGGAAGAAAGATACAAGAAGACAAGAAGTATGCAATTGCCCTCATCTTAAAAGGCTTCAGATGCAATTATAGCAAAATTGCAGGATACAAAGTTAAAATACAAAAGTCAATTTCAAACTAGTAGAATTTGAAATTTAAAACATATTACCATTTACCAGAATGGCTAAAATAAAAGAAAAAAGACACAAGAAATAACAAGTATTGGTGAAGATATAAACGAAAATGAACATTTGGGCACTGTTGGTGGGAATGTACTGATACAGGCACCATGGAAAAGAGTACAGAGGTTACTCAAAAAATTAAAAATAGAACTACCCTACGACCCAGCAATAGCACTACTAGGAATTTACCCAAGGGATACAGGAGTGCTGATGCATAGGGGGCACTTGTACCCCAATGTTTATAGCAGCACTTTCAACAATAGCCAAATTATGGAAAGAGCCTAAATGTCCATCAACTGATGAATGGATAAAGAAGATGTGGTATATACATACAGTGGAATACTACTTGGCAATAAGAAAGAATGAAATCATGCCATTTGCAGCAATGTGGATGGAACTGGAAGGTATTATGCTGAGTGAAATATGTCAGTCAGAGAAGGACAGATGTCATATGTTTTCACTTACATGTGGATCTTAAGAAACTGAACCAGGAGTCCATGGGGCAAGGGAAGGGGAAAAAATAGTTACAAACAGAGAGGGAGAGAGGCAAACCCCAAGAGACTCTTAATACAGAGAACAAACTGAGGATGGACAGGGGGATCAGGGGAGGGAAAATGGGTGATGGGCATTGAGGAGGGCACTTGTTGGGATGAGCACTGGGTGTTGTATGTAAGCCAATTTGAAAATAAATTATATTAAAAAATTAAAAATAGAATTACTATAAGATCTAGTAATTCTACTACTGGGTATTTACCCAAAGAAAATGAAAACACTAATCTGAAAAATAAATGGAGCCCTATGTTTATGACAACATTATTTATAATAGACAATATATGGAAGTAACCCAAGTATCCATCTACAAATGAGTGGATAAAGAAGTGGTATGTTGGGGCGCCTGGGTGGCGCAGTCGGTTAAGCGTCCGACTTCAGCCAGGTCACGATCTCGCGGTCTGTGAGTTCGAGCCCCGCGTCGGGCTCTGGGCTGATGGCTCGGAGCCTGGAGCCTGTTTCCGATTCTGTGTCTCCCTCTCTCTCTGCCCCTCCCCCGTTCATGCTCTGTCTCTCTCTGTCCCAAAAATAAATAAACGTTGAAAAAAAAAATTAAAAAAAAAAAAAAAGCTTTAAAAAAAAAAAAAAGAAGTGGTATGTGTGTGTGTGTGTGTGTATATATATGTGTGTATATATATAAATTATATTTATATAAAATAAAATATATAGATTTATATATATGTAATATGTATATATATGTAATATACATATATATATATATAATGGAATATTACTCAGCCATAAAAATAAGTGAAATCTTGCCATTTGCAATAACATGGATGAACCTAGAGGATATAATGCCAAGTGAAATAAATCAGAGAACTAAGAATATTTATGATTCCACTCATTTATGGAATTTAAGAAACAAAGCAGGATGCCTTGCTGGCTCAGTCAGTAGAGCATTCAACTCTCGATCTCAGGATCTTGAGTTCAAGCTCCATGTTGGGCCTAGAGATTACTTTAAAAAACCACACCACACCAAACCAAACAAATGAACAAAGAAGAAAATATACAAACAAAAAAACAGACTGAAATATAGAGAACAAACTCTGGTGGTTGCCAGAGTGAGGTAGGTGAGGGTATGGTGAAATAAAGGGGGTTAAGAGTGCACTTAACTTGATGAGCACTGAGAAATATATGCAATTGTTAAATCATTATAATGTACACCTGAAACTAATCTGTGTATTAATTCTACTTGTATTTAAAAAAACATTACTACTAACATTAGCACTCAAAAATGAAATATTGAAATATAAATCTAATAAAATATGTATAAGATCTATATGAGAAAAACTAAAAAAGCCCAGAAACAAACCCACATAAATATAGCCAACTTAAGTTTGACAAAGGAGCAAAGTCAATACAATGGCATAAAGATAATCTTTTCAACAAATAGTGCCATAGCAACTAGATTTGCACATGCAAAAAAAAAAAAAATGAATCTAAACACAGACTTCATATCCTTCATAAAAATTAGCTCAAAATTAATCAAAGAACTAAATGTACAACACAAACCCATAAAACTCCTAGAAATTGAAGTAGGAGAAAACATACATGACTTTGGGTATGTCAGTGACTTTTCAGCTATAACACCAAAGGGATGCTCCATGAAAGAAATCATAGGCTAGACTGCTGTATTAAAATTTAAAACTTCTAGTGTGCCCGGCTGTCTCAGTCAGTAGAGAATGTGACTCCTGATCTTGGGGTTGTGAGTTTGAGCCTCATATTGGGTGTAGAGATTACTTAAAAATATAATCTTAAAATAATTAATAGCTTCTGCTATGTGAAAGACAGTATCAAGAGAATGAGAAGACAAACCACAAACTAGGAGAAAATATTTGCAAAAGGTACATCTGATAAAGGACTGTTACCCAAAATATACAAAGAACTCTTAAAACTCAGCAATAAGAAAGCAAACAACCTGATTAAAAAAGGGCAAAAGATTTGGGCACCTGGGTGGCTCAGTCAATTAAGCTTTGGCTCAGATCATGATCTCATATTTCATGAATTCGAGCCCTGCATCAGGCTCTGCACTGACAGTGTGGAACTTGCTTTGGATTCTCTCTCTCTCTCTCTCTCTCTCTCTCTCTCTCTCTCTCTCCCCCTCTCCTGTTTGCTCT
Source organism: Prionailurus viverrinus (assembly GCF_022837055.1). Taxonomy (NCBI): domain Eukaryota; kingdom Metazoa; phylum Chordata; class Mammalia; order Carnivora; family Felidae; genus Prionailurus; species Prionailurus viverrinus. The sequence continues at coordinate 85,923,147 of NC_062570.1, forward strand.
CTGTCTCTCTCAAAATGAATAAATAAACTTTAAGAAAGCGGCGGGGAGGGGGGGGGCAAAGACTTTGACACCAGATCAAATAAGATGTACAAATGGAAAATAAGCATATGAAAAGATGCTCCACATCATATGTCATCGGGGGCATGCAAACTACACTAACATAGGTAACTCTAACACATCTATTAGAATGACCAAAATCCACAACAGTGACAATGCCAAATGCTGACAATTGGCATTGCTGGTGAGAATGCAAAATAGTACAGTCACTTTGGAAGACGGTTTGGTGGTTTCTTACTTTTATCACATGATACTTTTATCACATGATTCAGCAATCATGCTTCTTGGCATTTATCAAAGGATTTGAAAATGTATGTCTACACAAAAATTTGCACATGAATGTTTATAGCAGCTTTACTCATAATTGCTAAAACTTGAAAGCAGCCAAGATGTTCTGAATTCAATGGGTAAATAAACAAACCATGAAATGTTATTCAGTACTAAAAAGAAATAAACTATTACAGCATGAAAAGACATGGAGGGACCTTGAATGCATACTATTAAGTGAAAGAAGTCAATCTGAAAAGGCTATGTACTGTATGATTCTAACTAAATGACATTCTGGAAAAGGCAAAACTGTGGAGACATTAAAAATATCAGTGGTTGTTAGGAGTTTGGGGAGGTAGGAATGAACAGGGAGAGCACAGATGATTATTATGGTAGTGAAAATACCATAATGATGGATACATTTCTACAAACCCACAGAATGCACAACACCAAGAGTGAGCAATATGGAAACTATGGACTCCAGGTGATTATGATGTCAATGTAGGTTTATCAATTGTAACAAATATACTATTCTGGTGGGGCATATTGATAATGGGAGTGATTGTGTGTGTGAAGGTAGGGGTTTTATGGGAAATCTTGTACTTTTCCTTCAATACTGCTATGAATCTTAAAAAGCTTTAATTTTAAAAAAGGCTTCAGGTCATTGTTCTATAGTTTCCAGCACAGATAGCTTGTACATATTTAACGGGATAAAAGTCAGAGTTAACCTCCAAAGACCAGTCTCAAGCAATGCACATTTGGAAATTAGGTATAACTCTTGCCCATATTTCATCTAGTCAGAATGTATATCTGTTCATTGAGGACTACTGTAGCATTCCAGCAATGGAATACCATATTTCTTGTCACCTGATTTCCCTCACTGATTTAATTGCCATTAACTTCCCCCCAGTGTTGAACAATTGTCTCCACACCACAGTAAAAGCTATTATACCCCGTGGTTCCACCCTCAGGTATATTAAAATATTGTCCAAGATAATGACCTTATTAGAAGACATGTGGAAGGCTCTCCTTTCAGATATTTCATTTTGTAAAGGCTTATCTCTCACAGAGTTTGTCTAGAGACCAACCATTCAATTCAGTGAAGGAAAACACTTGATTTCTTCATGAAATTTTACTTTTGTGTTGTATACACATATAAAATGTATATTAATCACCTAGACTGCTATTCAGCAACAGTAATACAGCTTACTGTAGAATAGTCTATTTTTATAATTTTTGAATTTAATAGTTGTATTCCAGTGGAAACCTATGTTATCAAAATTTGTGTTATAAAAGTAATAGTTCAATTGGAAAAACAAAATTGGGAAGGTTAAGGACTTGAGCTCCAGACTCTCAAATAAGTTATTTTTCCTGTTATAATGTTTTGTTCTAATAGCAATAATCATATAACTATATAAACTAAACATACTAGGATAAACCCAGCCATCCAACTTTTTGCCTTATTCTATGCTACCACAACAATGGTTAGCAGAGCAGTTCTTGCACATTCTTATCATTTCATTATCCTGTCACCCATTGTTATGATAAACAAGTTTACTTAAACATAAAGGAAGGCATCTATCTTTGTGGTCTTCCAAATGTGTTTTCCCTAAAACCACTTTGTTAATTCCTGATCCCATCATTACTCCATTCAATCCATCAAATATTTAAGTACCAACTCTTCCCAGACTTTAAAATAGCCAACGAATGGGGGGGGGGGGGCGAGGACAGGGCATGGGGTGGCTCAGTAGGTTAAGCTTCTGATTCTTGATTTCTGCTCAGGTAATGATCTCATGGTTCATGAGTTTGACCCCCACGTCAGGCTCTGTGCTGGCAGCATGGAGCCTGCTTGGGATTCTCTCCCTCTCTTCCTGCCCTCCCCACTCACTCACTGTCTCTCAAAATAAATAAATAAACATTTAAAAAAACAGATAACGAATGGATAAACAAGATGCAGTATATACATATACAATGGAATATTATTCAGCAATCAAAAAGAATGAATTTTGCCATTTGCAACAACATGGATGGAACTAGATGGTATTAATGTTAAGTGAAAAAAGTCAAAGAAAGACAAATATCATATGATTTCACTTATATGTGGAATTTGAGAAACTCAACAGATGAACATAGGGGAAGGGAAGGAAAAATAAGATAAAAACAGAGAGGGAGGCAAACCATAAGAGACTCTTAAATACAGAGAACAAACTGAGGGTTGCTGGAGGGGTTTGGGGTATGGGTATGGGCTAAATGGGTGATGGGCATTAAGGAGGCACATGTTGGGATGAGCACTGGGTGTTCTATGTAAGTGATGAATCACTAAGTGGTACTCCTGAATTCATTATTACACTATGTTAACTAACTTGGATTTAAATAAAATTTAAAAATTAAAAAAATAATCGACAATGAATTCAATGTTGAACAAAACAACATTGTTTCTCCACTAGTTGAATTTTCATGAATGAATATAAACAGAATTTTAATTAACTTGCCCTATTAAAAACAACTTGAATGATGATAATTGGACTTATTATCAAAATGTCCATACTGATATTAGAAAGAAAAGTACAAAAAAAGTCTCTTATTTTTCATTTACTTAAAAATCTTTTTTTATGTTTATTTATTTTTGAGAAAGAGAGACAGAGTGAGAGCGGGAGAGGGGCAGAGAGAGAGGGAGACACAGAATCTGAAGCAGGATCCAGACTCTGAGCTGTCAGCACAGAGCCCGACATGGAGCTTGAACTGACAAACCATGAGATCATGACCTGAACAAAAGTCAGATGCTTATCCAACTGAGCCACCTAGGCGCCCCCAAAATAAAGTCTCTTATAATCTCCTACTCTTGGAGTTAGCCACCATTATAATTTTTGCGTATTTGCTTACAGACTTTCATTTATGATTTTACAAATAAAGCCTTTTCTTTAAACAAAAGTGTGACCATATTATATATATAGTTTCTATACAGTTGTGTTCACTGAATGAGAATATTCTTATGTTATTAAATATTTGTTGAGAACATATTTGTATTATTTTTTTTAACATTTTTTACTCTCACAAATCATGAGATCATGACCTGAGCTGAAATCAAGAGTCGGACTCTTAACCTAATGAGCTGCCCAGGAGTCCCTTTATTATGTTTTTAATATGCTAGCTAGTTGCTCCAAATGCTTCCTATTATAAATAAAGCTGTGGTTCTTATATGAACCTTTGACCACACCACAGAAAAGTTTCTTAAGAAGTTTTAGAAGTTATATTCTCAGATCAAAGTGTATGAACAACTTTAAGGCTGTGGATATTCATTTCCAAATTGGATTTGTTTTTAGAAATGTACCAATGGGTGCACTGGTATCAGAAATAGTATATGAAAACCCATCTAAAAGCACCCATTCCATTATTTCTTAACCTGACCAATTTTAGACTAATTTTCTAACTGGTAGTGAAAATTTAATTTTTAAAATTATCACTATTTAAATTCTTCATCATATTAAGACTCAATGAGGAATATTAAGGGATAATCAGAGAGATTTTTGTGGGCTATAAATTATTTTAATTCTACTTACAAATCATTCAATTAAAAGAAGAAGTTCCTAAAATATAGCATATATATGTTAAACTTCTAGATATTTTACAGATAACTGAGTTCAAAATATCCAATTAGCCCAATACCCCCTTTCCCATATACTTATGAGAACATATCCAATTATCTTGAAAAAAGCAATTAAAATTACTATTAATAATCTTAATACTAGGACATGTTATAATTCATTTGATAATTACATTTCCCACAAAGATACTGTCAACATAAACTGTGAAACTACAGATCCATCCTGTTTACAAGTATCAGAGACAATATGCTCACTATTCTGTTGTACTTAAATGTTGTATTGCAGCTTTTCTTAACAGGTAATATGTGACATGAAACATGTCTGATTTTATGCTTCATAACTTCCATTCTGATGTTTAACATTAAGAAATTATATTTATGTATCACACATGTCAGAAAATAATTTAAATAAACTAAGAAAACTAAGGGCTCTCATTTCACATGCAAAATATAAATCTTTTATTCATAGATATCAAAGAACCATCTGCAATCAGAAATGCAAACTATTTATATTTTCTGATTTAGGTAGCTAACATTAAATATTTTAAGTGTTCTTGTTTAATATTTTCAGAAATTTGTTACGGATCAAAATATTGTCATAAAAATAAGAAAAATCAAGAGGCCACCTTTTAAGATTGATTCATAAGTTTCAAAAATTCTTATTTCTATTTTCATTCTGATTTTTGCAACAAGGAAAAAAATGTAATTATTTTGAATATAAAAACATACACCAGAAAAGGGACCATTTAAACTAGGTTGAAGTTTACATTATTTATTGCTATTTTTCCTCAAAAATATGCATTAGAATAAATATTTTTCTAAGCTTCAAAATAAATACAGTACCTGGTTCTAGCATATTTATTTTTTTGAAAAGGTGTTCTGAATCTCAGACAACATAAATACTAGGCAGTGTGGTGGTTGCCATAGTAACAAATAAATAGGTGCATAAAAATACATTCTATTTTTCAAATGTATACACTTTTTTCACAAATATGCATATTTTATAGGTAAAAGATTATTCAACCCTTGCTCTTCCTTCCTTTTTAGAGAGAGAGAAATATCTAATGCTTTAGAAATAAAAGGTTCTCATGTAGCAATAAAGCAGGCTCAAAAAAGTTTCAAAACACTATATGGGAAATCGTAAGGTTTTCATGTCAATTTTCCAAAATGAAGACAGGAAAAAAAACTCCTTTGATTTTATATTACATTAATGGTTAGTTCTTTAGGTAAGGATAAAATTGCACAAACTTCTTTTTCTCATAAGCATGAAATTCCCTTTTATTTTGCATAAGTTTATTATTCACATGCATTAAATGTAGCACTTGACCATGACCATGAAAAGCTGGAAGCTCTGTTGATCACAAAGAAAAAGCTCAAGAAGTTTAATACTAACCCATGAACTACTACTTGAATCAATAATCTGAAAATATTTATGCCAATGTACTAAATTGGAGTTCAAAGAGCTCCTTCCTTTCTCCTCTCCCTTCATTAAAATATAATCTTCCTGTTTACAGGTACCCTAGAAGTCACAAAGTACATTGAAAAAGTGTTCTGAGTTTTATACTTACAGCTTAAGAGGAATTACCATACATTTTATAGGGCTGGAGAGGGGCAGTGTTATAAGCTGTGCCATTAAGTTTGAAATCTTACTGAAAGGTAGGGGGGTAAACCAACCAAAACAGAACAGGAATATTGCTCAACTATTACTGGGCAAGAAATCCTTCAAATCCAATCACATTAATTTGGACTTCCAATTTGTTTCAATAACAACTATCATGTAACATTCTCCGAGAGTGAGAATTCAAAAATTTTAAAAGATCACCATCTAGGCAGAGAGTCAAATAAGAGGTGACAAAGCAGCACTCTCTAGCTCACCTTGTGCTAACTCCTTGCCGGAGAAGCCATGCACCCTAACAGCTAAGGACTGACTGAACTAGCAAAGAGGAGCATCCTTCTCAAGCATACACATGATCCTATTTACTCTTATTGAAGAGAAATCAACTTTTTTTTCCTAGGGGAGATAGTAAATTTAAACTTTAAGAAGTCAAAAAAAATGAATTAAGATATTAATCAGATATTTATTGGAATAGAATAGGTTATACAGATGATGTGTTTCCTGCAAAAGGTACAGCAACAACAACAATACCATCATCTTGTCATTCTTCTTCCCCCCCCCCCCCCCAAGCTTTTAAACTATGTCCCTCTGCTTCTACTATCTTAAAGTGATGGAAAAATATCCCTGGAGACTGGAAAAGAGAAACATATCATTCTTTAAAATAAGGGGAGAATGATTTTGGTAATTAGCTTAGTTTTACCAGGGAACATGTAATAACAAATTAAACAATCAATTAGTAACACCCAGAAGGGCATGAAATACTGGGAAACAACCAACAGAGTATCTCAAAAGCCAAATATGCCAAACAAACTTAATATCTTTGTTTCTGATAGAATGACAGGTCATATTATCAAGTAAGAAGTGAGTATTACAGTCTATTTCAGTGTTGTAAGCCTTTTTATTTATTCTCCAATCCAGAATAAGCAAAAATGGTTAAGACAAAAAGAATGTAAAAACTGGCTTCATTGCAAAACCAGTGGCTACTGACACATTTCCTCTCTCTTGAGGATCTATTTCAGAACTGTTTTTATTGATGACTAGTCAGGAATCTTGACCTACTTTATGTTTAGCTCCATCACATTAGGTCTCTAAGATGTCTCAAAATTTAAAAGTTTATTTCCTTAGTTTTCTTCCAACTTGTTGACTCCTCTTTTCCCTAAGGATCTTAAATGGCTTGTTGCTTCAACTAAGTGATGCTGCACTGGGATAAGACATAAATCCATTTTAGGTAGAAATTTTCAGAAAGAAAGAGGGAGTGCTTTGTGAATTAAATTAAAAGGATTGTCTGAGACTAGAGAAACTCATAAGTAATGGAATGGTATTTAGTTTTTTTTTTATATATTTTATTTATTTTTGAGAGAGAGAGAGAGAGTGAGCAAGGGAGGGACAGAGAGAGAGGGAGACATAGAATCCAAAGACAGGCTCCAGGCTCAGAGCTGTCAGCACAGCTGACAATGTGGGGCTCAAACCCACGAATTGTGAGATCATGACCTAAGCCAAAGTCGCATACTCAACTGACTGAGGCACCCAGGCGCCCCATGGAATAGTATTTAAATAGAAGTGCGGGGTGCCTGGGTGGCTCAGTCAGTTAAGCATCCAACTTCTGCTCAGGCCACATGGGGCTTTGTGCTGACAGCTCAGAGCTTGTGGGCTGCTTCAAATTCTGTGTCTCCCTCTCTCTCTCTCTCTGCCCCTCTCCTGCTCGAGCTCTGTCTCTCTCCCTCTCTCTCTCTCTTAAAACAAAATTAAATAGAAGTGCTCATAAAAACACTCAAAGCTTAAGTAGTGAAGAATAGCTGTTATTTAGTTAGAAAAGGGAGACCTGTAAAGAAGATCAAGGGTGTGGAGTCAAGAAATGAACACATTTTTCAAGAAGAGACGTCTCTGTGGCATATGACCACCAAGCTAAGCACACAGAGGGTCAGACACATAAATATGGTGAAAAGAGGAGACAGTTGAAAAAGGAAGTAAAAAATTTGGTCTGTATTACAGAATCAGACAAGAGCCAACTGCTATGTTGAACAGAGCTGCCTATTGGACCAGGACAATTGCTGTTCCTCATTATGTAATTAACAGCCCTGTTTTCCCAAATTTTGTTACTATTTAAACATATCTTAGGAAGAAGAAACTTTGGTCCCTGAATTATTTGATCTTAACTATTTTTATAAGTCTAAATACCATGTAAGCAATCATCAGAGATTCTCTCAAGCTAGAGAGGAGAGTGTCCTTTGGACATTATCTGTGCAGGATAAGCAAGAAGGAAACTGGGGGAAACCCCAACCTTTCTCCCTTCCACTCTCCCAAGAAAAAGCAGTCAAATTCTTCTCTTCTATTCTTATCTTACAACATTCTAGAATGTTTCTACATTATGAGAAAGTTTTGCCAAATAAAACTGACTTTATAACTAAAAATACTAAGAGCAGGGGGAATATTTATATTTACCAAGCCAAGACTACAATCAATAATTTATTTATTTTAATAACTGAAGAAAAAATAAAGAAAATAGTCCTGTAGGTCAGGACACATGAAGGCAGTGAACTGGAATAAAAGGATCTCTGGAACTAAGCCAAGAAATTCTGGAGTTCTTTTTTTTTTTTTTTTTTTTTTTTTTTTTAAGTAGGCTTCATGCCCAGGAAGGAGCCCAATGAGAGGCTTGAACTCACAATGCTGAGATCAAGCCCCTGAGCCGAGATCAAGAGTCAGATACTTAATGGACTGAGACACCAGGCGTTCCCATCCTTTTTAATTTTTATTTATTTATTTATTTATTTATTTATTTATTTATTTATTTAATTTATAGAAATTCTGGAGTTCTTATCTTAGGTTTGGGCCAGACCTGGGGTAAATTCTTATATATATATATAAATTAATTCACTTGGGTCAAATGAACCCAAATGTATTTCTAATCATTTCAAATGCTGTAAGCTTGCCAATTCTCCCTGTATTAAAGATTATTATCTAGTTTCTGGACCAGTCTTTGCTCTAAAAGTCCAACGCTGGGAACCAAGTAACAATAGTACTTAAGTCCTGATGACAGGTTTAGCCTCATCTCGGTGAACCCAGACACTAGGGAAACAGCATATACCATGGACTGGGACTGAAGGACTTGTTACAGAGGATCTAGAAAAATCTTCTTTTACATCTGGTTATATTTTCTTATCTTACTTCTTTCACAGTAGTATTTGACTTTAAACTAAGACTAACGTAAGGTCTATATCTAAGTATATCTTGAATATATTTAGAATATATATATTGATATATCTGAATATTGTATATATGTATATCAACAAAATTCACTATCTCATTTTTTTAAAGACTGTATTTTTAAGTAATCTCCTAGCATGGAGCTCAAACTCACAACCCCAAGATTAAGAGTCACATTCTCCAGTGACTGAGCCAGTCAGGCACCCCTACTATCTCATTTTCAAATTAGATGTTATAAATGCTTAATTTAAGTAATGCATGTACATTGTACTATGAAATAATTTTTCCTTTTCTTATACAAAAATAAGAAAAGTGATTTGAGTTACCCCAAATATAAATAAAAACAAAAATTAAGTTAATATTCATAGAGATTAATACTGCAGATCAGGATTTATACTACTAACAAAGACAAAAATCATAGTCTTTCAAATTAATATATCTGACTGTCTTTCCCTAATGCTCCTGCTTCACCTGCAGCACATCAGACAAGGTAATAATTTATGATAATCATATGAAAATATACAATTAATATTCATCACCTCTCATTCCTCATCACTTTAGATGATCAGTAATGCAGAGTGAAAATGCTGTCAGATTTCTAATTGCTTTGTAATGGGCTTGAAACAGGGAAATCATTAAAGGCAAACAATCTGTCATTTGTCTGTTACTTTATCTATCACACAAAAAAACTCATTAAAGAAATTGCTAATGAACTACAAAAGACTATACTCATGGTGCTTCTACAGTAGATTAACAAGTAATACTATGAATTGCTTAAAATATTTTAAAATATGATATTTTGTGGAAATTCATCAGAAAATATTCATCTATTTTCATCAGAAAACATCTACAGTATATTTTTTAAGCCATGTGGCTTCATTATTTTGGCATCTAATCCATCATTACAGAAGAAGTCCCTTTAGCATATAAGATTTGTTTTTCATCATTCTCTAAATAATTAAGCTGAAAGGTTGCAAGAAGAAGCTGAAATGCTAAATGTGTTTATTACCAGTAAACTGACACACATAAAAAAATGTACTATATTAACCTTGATGCTAAGTAAAGAATATATTTTAAAATTTGAATTTTACCCTCATACCTCTACAGATTTTGAACTGTTGAATTTGCAATGTGTCATTCATCTTAATACTATCATTATACAAAAATTGTATTCTACTATTAAAATGAACCATAACATTATTCTTTTTTTAAAATCATATGTTTAAGTAATCTCTAAACCCAGTGTGTGGGGCTTGAACTCACAACCCTAAGATCAAAAGTCATGTGCTCTCCAGACTGAGTCAGCCAGGTACCCCAACCAGAGCATTATTAAACTCTGCATAACATTAATTAATTTGAAATCTTAAAGATATTAACCAATACTGAAATGTTTCATAACATTCCATCAAATAATTTGGGAGGGGAAACAAATCGTTAAAAGACCACACCAAATTTTGTATGTCTTTATCAATGCTGCCCTTATATATGAGATGCTTAGTATCAAAAAATCTCTAATAATGACACTAACCTAGTTTTAAAAACAAAGAGGTATATAAAACAACCTAGTAATGTTTTGTTGGCTATACAGTCCAGTTACATTTTATTTTTGAAAAAAATATGAAAGTAATCATGTTTTTCATTAAATGAAATCATGAATATATTTCCTACAACAAAACATAAGAATATTTGTAATAAAGTCAAACTTTTTGAAAATATGTAGATCTATTCATATCTATTGGAATATATACAGATTTAAAAACCTCAATGCAATGGCATGTTCAGCCAGGTGCCATGGTTGAATATAGGAGTTAATTCCAAGCTAACTTCAAAAGGTTCCATAACACTCTGGAAACATCTTCATTATACTCTCTAATTGACTTAAACAGACTTCATATCAACTGTTTAACACATTTTAACCCACAAATTAACACCCTTTGATCACTCAGATTAACCTTTCTTCTGTGAGTCAAATACATGACAAAAATAAAATAAACTTTAAAAAATCAGTTTTAGAAAACTAAACTGGGGAAGGAAGAATGAATTTTAAAAAGGATATAAATGCACACTACCACATGGTTGGAAGAGATCATCACAAGGTTTCAAATTTCAAGGTAATTGGAAAGTTCACAGATAAGTCAGAGTGGTCCTAAGAACAAAGAGAAAGGCATAAAGAAGTGAGTGAGGGGAATAAGTTGGTATTTATTATGATTATTAAAGAGAAACAGAAGATGGATTACAGACGATATCTTTAATAGGTTCATGGAAAGATTAAAACATCAGATGTGAAGAGGTAGCAAGACATGAACAAAAATTCCAGGTAAGATAAAGACCTCTAAAAGGGCTCGAACAAGGGTGAAAGAACACTGACACAAATGAAGTTAAACAAACAAGAAAAACACAGCAACAGGTGTGGTGTCAGCAAAAGTATTTACCTCTTTGTCTCTCCAGCTTAGTGGATTGCCTTGCTCCACCTCAATGAATGTTCACTGATGATTACTGCTGAAAAGACAAAAGAGAGAATAAATCAAGTGAAGACAACCAGTGATGGGAAAAAATGCAAAAATGAAAAACCATTTCTGAAAGATGAGGTACAATTGTTCAATAGGGCTGATTCTCAATACTGTCTAAAGCATTATGATAACATGCCAAAAAAAGAAAAAAAGTTTCTATAATTCTAACCATTCATCTCTCCCTCCATCTAAACTTAATACTTAAATATTTGAAACTTACTACTTCCATGCATCTTCCTGGATTAGCCTCATTTTGAGTCAAGGATTTCAATCATTCATTTCAATCATTCAATAATCTGCCTTATTCTATTCACATTAACTATAAGTTAGTAACTGTCACAGCACCCGTATTTCCTCTGGCATAATACTTCTTCAGTTATTTCAGTTGCTTCTTTAATTGTCTGTTTACCCAGATAAACTCTAAGCTTTTATAAGGGCTACAGCCAACTGTCTTGTGTCTCTTGTAACAAAGTGTGGGACACATAGTAGATACTCGATAAGTGGTTTGTTGATTGAATGAATAAGTGAATGAAGGCTCTATATGTACTACGTGTATGTGTATATGTGTGTGTTTATCTCATCACTAGCTAGTTCTTGATGGTTTTCTATCTTCCCAATAGATTTTAAGTTGTTGTAGGGATAATCATCTAATTTCAGAACATAACCATAATAGTTTGTGGTACTTAAAAATAAATGCAGCTTAGTTCACTGATATTAAAATCTTAAAAACTCAGAGATAAATAAGACCAAGAAAATTAAAGAAGAGTTGGTGATGAAACCAGTAGAAAGAGCCAAGTAAATATAATCCTAGGATAAAAATAGCAGAAATACACTGTATATAGTGCAAATATTATTCATCAATAAGAAGCACAATTTACTAACAGGATCTCAAAGTGAGAATTTATTAATGTGTGGTAGACATTAGTTAATGGGCAGATAAGTATTAAAGTGATGAATTGAATAAGAATGTGGTTTTTTACCACCACTACAACCAAGGGTCTTAAAGCCTTGCTATATCTATATAACTATACTTACATCTACATCTATATCTACATTTAATTCTAGATATAGTACTTGATCAATCATCTTGAAGTTAAATATTTAACATATGCCTACGTCGCTTGTGTTAGATGCTGATGACACAGGAATTAAGAGGTTTTTGCCCTCTTTTGCCCTTTTTGCTTTTAATTGATCTACAAACTATAGTTCAACAAACATTTTGGTTTGGCATCATTTTTCCAACTCAATAGTTTGCAGCTTTCATTTGCTCTGTTTGAAAATTCCTAAAATACAGCTATGAATTCTTAATGTTCTAATATCCAAAACTGAGCAACAAATATTTCACTATTAATAATAATAACAACAAAAGCTAACCTTTCCTGTGTACTTACTACTCTTAGGCACTATTTTCTCACTGAATCCTCACAACAGACATAGAGGGAGATACTATTATTAATCCTATTTTACAGAGAAAGAAACCAAGGCATAGAGATTAATTAACTTAAAATGTTCACATAACCAGTAAGAGACAGAGCCTGGGTTCAAACCTATGCAGTCTAACACCAGACTTCATGCTCTTAACCATTGTGCTAACACAGTTTATATTTCTGCTATGTTAGTTTTACATAAAATGGATAAGTTACTGGGATGCCTGGCTGGCTTAGTTGGTAGAACATGTGGCTCTAGATCTCAGGGTCATGAGTTAGAGTCCCATGTTGGGTGTGGAGCCTATTTAAAAAAAATTGGATAAATTACCTTCTTAAAATAAGATAGTGAGAAACAAAACTATTATAAATACACATCGACTTCAGACAAGTGGCAAGATAGTTGATGCTTAGTTTCTTTAAGAGGTGTCCCTGCCCTACAGACCTCATGGAATTAGGGAATCAGAACACACATCCAAAATGTATAATAGTACCCTGTGAGATAGGATGAGTGCAAATGAGGAGTACACACAGGACTTGCTATGAAAGTTGAGAGGAGGAACTAATTTCTAAGGATTGGACCATCATAAAAGGCTTGATGGAAGAGATGGGTCTTAAAGGAGGGATAAAATTGATGGGTGGAAACAAAGAGGAAAGATGGTATAAGCAAGGAGAACCACCTGAACGAAATTATGGATGAAGTACCAAGAAAAGATCCCATTGTTCAACATTTCATGTAGGAGGTTAATAGGTGATGAGGCTAGAAAACTATGGATCATATTGGGGTGGTAAGTAAATACCAGGTTAAGGAGTTAGGACTTTATCTTCCATTTTATTTATTTACTTATTTTTTAAAGTAAGCTTTACACCCAACGTGGGGCTTAAACTCAACGACCCTGAGATCAAGAGTCACATGCTCTATTGATTGAGCCAGTCAGGCACCCCAAGACTTTATTCTCTAGACCTGGCTTGTTCAAAACAGCAGTCACTAGTTATATGTAGCTATTTAGCACCTGAGATGTGGCAAGTCCAAATTGAGAATAAGCAATACAGGTAAGATACACAGCAGCTTTTGAAAACTTAGCATGAAAAAGCAATGTAAAATACCATTAATAATACATTGATTACATTTTGAAATGATCATACTCCAAATATATTAGGTTAAATAAAATATATTATTAAAAATCATTTCACCTCGTTTTATTTTCCTAATGTGGCTACTGAGAAATTTAAAATTATATATGTGGCTTGCATCTGTGGCTTACATCATATTTCTATTGGGCAATAATGCTCTAGAAAAATAAAAATAAAGAAAAATGAGCAGGGATTCATGCAAAAAGTGTTTTAAAAGCTTATTCTGTAATAATAAATTCAGACTGTAAGACAACTGATCTGGCTTCCAATAAGCCAATGGCAGGAAAAGGAAAAAATACCTAGATAGCAATGAAGTGGGACTGCTATAGCTAAGATACTTAAGAGACAGAATGTTGAAAACAATGTATAGATTTTGTTTGGATCATGATTCAAGCAAACTAACCATAAAAAGTCATTTCTGAGACAACTAAGGAAATGTAAATAGAGACTAGATATTGGATGCCATCAATGAGTTATTGATCATTTCAGTGGAATGACTTTATGGAGATGAAAGAAAAAGTTGCAAACTAAAGTATGCTTTAGTGATGTGAGCTAGAGTATGTCGAGATGAAATGACAGAAGACTTGGGAATTGCTAGGAGAAAAATGCATATTTCTTACTATCTAAAACCTACCTACCTACATACATACATACACACACAGAGCACACACACACACACACACACACACACACACACACAAATATAAAAGAGTAACTTGAGAAAATGGAGGTACTGTGATCAGACTTTTCAGAATTTGGCTTAAAAAAAGGGAATAAAAGAGACAACACAATACCCTAGGGGATCATAAATCAAAGTTGCATGCTCTTGCTGTAAAAATTGGAGGATCTAAGCATAACTATCTATATGAGGAAGCACTAAGCAGTGGAAAGGGGGGTGTTTGGGGGCTAAAATTTCAACGGTGTGTCAAGAAAGGTATTCAGAACAACACAGTTCATTCATATAAGGTATTTCCTTAGAGCCACACAGAAGGTATGTTGGAACCAGGACTAAAATCAAATCCTCTAACTTGGCATAATGTTCTGTCTCTAATTTTAAACATGACAAAATCCTATGGAGAACCCAGTCTATACTTTTCACTCTGGATTTTCTCACTTCCTTGTGTCATTCAATTATTCTTTATACCATCATTAAATAATTTGGCCATATTAAAATATTTTACTTAATGTACTTAGGTTTATCTTGATTGCTTCTTCAACTGAGATTTGGTAGAAGAAAGACAAAAAAGAAGAAGAAAAGCAAATTTAAGCAGTAACAACAACAGAACCAACTTAACATCTCCAAGTGAAATTTAAATCATGTTGACAAAACACAAGATGCAGTTTCACCTCTGGGTACAATGCAAGAAGAGAGGTCAGTGTAAGGTGAGCAGTATAGAGATACTAAATGGGAAGAACAGAAGGCAAAGCAGAATGAAGAAGGGAAAACTAACCAAAAAAACCTAACAGTAGCCTTTTGGAGTGCCCAACAACTGCCTCAAAGTGGAGTGGTTCATTCTGCTTTTTCTGTAATCTTGAAAGATAGCCTGGCTTCCCTGGTAATATGCTGACTTCCTGAGTGTCCTGTTCTGCTGCTATACAATTAGCTATTTGGCCTTGATGCTTGGTTTGTTTCCTCATCTACAAAATGGGATTTTAACACCTGCCTTATTAGCCTCACTGGGTTGAAGTGAAAGTGAAGCGAGATAGTAAATGTGAACAGATTTTTAAAAGTTACCAGTTGCTAAGATCTACAAGAAATAATTGGGTTGAAAATCTTTTCCAGGGTGGGGGCCTGGGTGGCTGAGTTAGTTGAGCGTTGGACTCTTGATTTTGGCTTAGGGTCCTGGGATCCATTCCCCCACCCCGACCCCTCCACTGGCTGGGACTGACCATGGAGTCTGCTTGAGATTCTCTCTCTCTTTCTCTCTCTCTCTCTCTCTCTCTCTCTGTCCTTCTCCCCCATCTCCGTCGCGCGCTCTCTCAAATTAAAAAAAAAAAAAAAAAAAAAAAAAAACCTTTTCCAGAAAAAAACTATTCAAACTGAAAAGAAAAACTTCAATCGTCATAGGTTTTCTCTTAATTTTAGAATAAGAACATTCTTTTTTTTTTCTTTTTTTTTTTTAGAATAAGAACATTCTAAGGCAAGTGTAGCGACAAGGAAGGAATTAGATCTCATCTTTCACATCCCCCTACTCCACCATTCCTCCCCCCCCTCCCCCCGCCACCCGCCGAAGAACCATCACCAACCACAAAAGGATTGGGAGCAGCGCTGGGCAGGGTAAGCGGAGGGAGCTTTGGGGAAGGCGGGGGAAGCCCGGGTGTGAAGTACTCTTGGGGGAGAGGAGAAACGCTACAGTCGCAGACCTGGGACAAAAGGGAGTTAGAAAGAAGAGAAAGACACCTCTTTTCACAACACGACACTTACTGCTGGTAAACTCCTTGGAAGCAGAGACTGGTTACCATAGCGACCGCGTCCAGGAGGGCGGAGCGCCTCTTGCTTATGGTGTCTCGGCCATAAGAGCTCGACTAGAAACGTAGTCACGTCAGAGCAATGACTTCCGGCGGAAGGAGAAGCCGGTTCCGGGTTTTGGCAGGCTGCAGGCGAGGAGTGGGTACGAAGTACTGTAAGAAGTTTGGTAAGTTTGATACTGAGTAAAGGCAGCGGAGGGTATCCGCCTAAGGCTGGGTGGTACAGCCGCAGTGAGTACAGTGGATTCCCAAGTCTCAATTTTGAGGAGCTCCCCACCCCCACAGTTACCGGCTGTGGGAAGAGGTTGCCTGATTTCTGGGGCTCCCGGCGAGGTCTGTTCTGTAGTCTAGAGGGCTGGGGTGTCCTCCTGTGAGCACTTTCAGTTCTTTGTGAGCGCCAGAAACCGAGGGACTCTTGCTGTCTACCTGCCGCCCATGCTGACCGGCCCTATCCCATATTACTCTATTGAGGTAATGTGGAAGAAATGTGAACACTAAGAAATGAAAACGCTAGGAGGGAATGCTCCCAAATTCATTTTAATTCTTTGCTGTTTTGTTTTGCTTTCAACATTTTTTAAATTTGTCAGCATTTATTAAATTTCTCTAGTGTGTTTAGTGAGGACTTCTTGTGTGCCGCCTTTACCATAAGACTAGCACAAATACCTTCTTAGAGGTCATCACCGCTCGGGTTCATTTTCGGATTCTTTTTTCTTAATGCTATTATATATTCATTGATTTAAGATATAAGTGTATATCATGAAACCTGTAACACATGTTCCATCCTTGTCTGTATACTTACACGTGAGATTCTTGGGGCGTTTTGAATGAAAATGAAAATATATGCTTCATGAGGATTGTATTGTAATCATGATTTACTCAACTAAATATTAAAGAACTTAGAAACGTACTTGCGTATTTCTTCGATCCTGCAAACTAATGAATCGTCATCAATATTTTTATTAAGCCTATCCGAGAAGGCCCACTTCTTGTTCAGTGGATGATGGCATTTGAGCAGATACCAAAGAAGGATTGGTACAGCATTCTGGGGGCAGACCCATCTGCAAGTATGTCAGACCTAAAACAAAAGTATCAAAAACTCATATTACTGGTAAGTCTTTGCTTGCAGATTTAAATCATGGGGGTGGGGGGAAACAGTTTTTTCTTAAGTGATGGGAAATTTAGGTTTCCCTAAAATGAATATATGATATCAAAGCAGGAGAAGTAAGGTATTAATTTGATCAGTTGAAAGTGTCAGTAAAAATTTTTTTTTTTTTTATTTGAAATGGGAAAACATGGTTTGGAGCAAGAAATCTGAGTCATGCAGGTTGATTTGGAATCCTGATTCTACCACTAACTGTGGGAACTTGGGACAAGTTACTTTCCCCCTGTATGTGCCTCAGAGAGGATTAAATGAAATAGTCCATGTAAAGTGCTTAGAATAAGCAATGTTAGCATCCAGTAGCCACTAGCTACATGTGTCTATTGAGCATTTGAAATGTGGCTAGTCCAAAATGAAATTTACTATAAATGTATAATACAGAGCGGATTTTGAAGACTTAGTACAAAAAGAGAATATAGGCTCAGTCAGTTAAGCGGCCGACTTCAGCTCAGGTCATGATCTCGCGGTCCGTGAGTTCGAGCCGGGGGTCGGGCTCTGTGCTGACAGCTCAGAGCCTGGAGACTGTTTCAGATTCTGTGTCTCCCTCTCACTGACCCTCCCCCATTCATGCTTTGTCTCTCTCTGTCTCAAAAATAAATAAACGTTAAAAAAAAAAAAAAGAATATAAAATAATCTAAACTTTATGTTGATTACATATTGAGGTGATAAAAATTTGGGTATATTGGCTATTTTGCATATTTTGTACATAATGTATGCATACATTTGCATATAGTATAATAAAATATAAAATTAATTTAATCTGATTTTTGCTTTGATATTGCATATGTGGCTTGCATTTATAGTTTGTATTGTGTTTTTATTGAATAGTGCCCATTTATACACTGTTTTTCACACAACTCCATTCTTTTGTGAAATGAGTTGTATTTGTAAGTATATAGTATCTTTCTTAACTGTTATTTTAATTTTTTTCAACCTATATTGTGAAGTTTCTTAAGCCAATGTCAGTAACTCTATAATGGTCTCCAGTTAACTTAGTTTACAAAAGGGATAGAGCATCATTACTTATGTAGCATTAGTTGTTCCTATAGTTTTTGTCAAATAGATCTGAGATTTTGCCAAAACTGTTTGCATTTATTGTGAGAGACAGTAGCCATTTTACTGTCAAGAATGTATTACTATCCCTTCTTTAGGTAGTAAGCTGACTAAATGATACTAAGATTTCTTTTGTCTCAGAATTTTCAAGATTTCTTTCGTTAAAGTCAAGTAGACTTGATTGAAAAATTTTTCCTCATACTGAATCATCCTTTTCCCTCATTTCAGTGAGAGTCGAGGCTAGAAAAGTAGACTGGGTCTAGATCATGCAGGCCTTTTAGTCCATGTTGACCTTTAATATGGCAATGAGAAGCCGTTTGCTCTTCATATACTAGCACTTGTCAAACACCAAAATGAGTGAGTCATTTTCCATACCCTCTCTTATCCTATTGGAGAGTTCCAGTTGCTCTAGATCTTCACCAACATTTGATGCTATTTGTCTCTTTCATTTCATCGATTGAGGGTTTCTCAAATTTGCTGCCATTGACATTTAGGGCAGGATAATTCTTTGTTATGTGGGGCTGCCCTGTGCAGTGTAGGATGATGAGCAGCATTCTAGATGCCAGTAACAACTAAAAATGTCTCCTGGGGGTCAAGATGGCCAACCTCCCCATTCCATTGAGAACTACCACCCAATTCTGTGTTTATAGTGATCTCTCATTGTGGTTTTGTTTTGTATTTCTCTGATGACTAATGATTGTAAGCATTTTTAAATGTTATTATTAGCCATTTGTATAATTATCTTTTCTGAAGTGTCTTTTTTAAAAATCAAGTGTTTTCTTGGGGCGCCTGGGTGGCTCAGTTGGTTAAGCGTCTGACTTTGGCTCAGGTCATGATCTCATGGTTTGGAGGGTTTTCTCTCAGTTCTCCAGTCCTGTTCTCCAACTTTAGTAGGCCACTTGTACCAGTGCCTCATAGATGAATGACTCTTGGCTGTCCTGTCCTATCTCTGTTCTTTCTTGTGAATACTTGGTAAAGGCCTATGGAATAGAATTGGTGGGCAGGTACAGTCTCTGTACATTTGGGGCCCGTCCATAGGTCATGCCAGTCTGGAGTTGGCCCTTAAAAATGATTAAAAGTTTGTTTTCTTTTTTTTTTTTTTAAGTTTATTTATTTATTTATTTATTTATTTATTTATTTATTTATTTATTTATTTTTTAAGAGAGACAGCATGAATTGGGGAGGGGGAGAGAGAGAGGGAGAGAGAAATCCCAAGCAGGCTCCATGCTGTCAGCCCGATGTGGAGCTCGAATTCATGAACCATGAGATCATGACCTGAGGTGAAACCAAGAGGTGGACGCTTAACAGACTGAGCCACCCAGGCACTCCTAATTTGTTTTCTTTTTATCTACATCTGTGATGGCTTCCTGCTCCTGCTGCTATGCCAAAGATAAAGCCAGTAATGGGTTTCTTCTCTTCTGGGGAGGACCTTTTCATTTTGAATTTGGATTCATTGGGTTTCTTTGAGTCCTCAGCTCCTTATTTAAGAAAACAAAAGAAAACAAACAACTATGAGTTTGTAGGATATCTGGCCTGTTCTCCTGGATTATTCCTATCTGCATTAAAATGTACCATCGTTTTTCCCATCTTTGGAAAAAAAAAAAAATCCAGCCTTTCTTTCAACCCATTTCTGCCACTTGTTACCCCAACTCTTCTATGGTTCTTCTTTTAAAAAAAAAAAAAAATGTTTATTTATTTATTTTGAGGTGGGGGAGTGGCAGAGGAAGAGGGAGAGAGAATTCCAAGCAGGGTCTGTATTATCAGCACAGAGCCTGATGTGGGTCTCTATCTCACAAACCATGAGTTCATGACCTGAGCTGAAATCAAGAGTCGGATGTTTAACCAACTCTGCCATCCAGGCACCCCTCTGTATTCTTTGTAGCAAAAAACATTTCAAAATGTTATCTCTATTTCCTTTCTCCAATTTTCCTCTTCCCAACTCTTGTAAACCTACTCCAGTGAGGCTTTGCTCCCACCACTACACTGAAACTGCTCTTATCAAGATTGCCAGTGATATCTGTAATGGGAAAAAACACAGTCCTCCTGTGTTTTTCCTTTACTCACACATAATTCTTCTGTCACCAGATGTGTGGATTTTCAACACATCAAGCAATTTTCTGCAACACAGTTGGATGTCCTATAATTCACTTCAATTCTGACATTCCCTGGAGATAACGTCAGATCCCACAAAGTTAAGGGCTCACTCCCACAACACTGCCCCCACTTGAGATGCCAGTCACAAGTCCCAGGTTGTCACCTATACTTCTGACCGACCAGCTATAGATTAGGGTTCCCTGACCCCCTCCTTGAGTTTGATAATTTGCTAGAAAGGCTCACAGAACTCAGGGAAATCATCACATTTATCAGTTCATTATATAATAAAGGTTATGGTAAAGGATACAGATGAATAGCCAGATGAAGAGATACAGAATACAGGAGCTTCTGTCACTGTGAAGCTGGGGTATGCTACCCTCCTGGCATGTAGATGTATGTGTTCACCAACTCAGATACTTTCTGAATCCTGTACTGTTGGGAATTTCGTGTAGGCTTCATCATGTTGGCATGATTGATTACTAACTCCATTTCCATCTCCTCTTCCTTCTCTGGAGAATGAGGGATGGGCCTGAAAATTCCAAGCTTCCAATTATGGCTTAGACTTTCTGGTGATCAGCCCCCATCCAGGAGCCCACCGAGAGTCACCCCATTAGAAAAAAAGACACTTCAGTCACCCAGGAGATTCCAAGGGTTTTAGGAATTCTGCGCCAGAAACTGGAGGCAGAGACATGTGGATATTTTTTTCTATTACTTCACAATATCCATGTTGCTATAACCAATGGTTAATACTTAGTCTTCATTTTGATTTATTAGTAAGATGACCATTTATCCTACTTTTCCCATAGTAGAGGTGGTTTGTGCCTTTTGTCCTAGCATAATTAATAACTGCCTTTTTCAGTTTTTTGAGGTGTCAGCGTTTAAATTTAAATTTATTTTGAAGAGGTTTTTTGTAGTTATGTACAACTGTGTAAATTATCACCACGGTTAAGATATGGAACATTTTCATAATGCTAAAAAGTTTCTTTGTGCCTTTTGATCCCCTGATGCCTACAACTTTAACCAGCTGGACCAGTGATTCTGGTGCACAGGTGTACGTGGGCCCACTGTACTATGTTATGGTACCTGCAAATGTGAGAAACTAAAGTCCTGGAGAAGGAGGGTCAAAGTGAGCAAAGGGGGAAAAAAAAAAAAGACACTTAAAAGGAAGAATGATTGGCCCAACTGTCTCCCGATAAGCTTTGCTGTATTGGCTCCTTGTGGAGAGATGGAGTTTGGAGGAGAGGACTTTCCAGACCAAACTCAATTAAAGAAAAACCAAAATTTTTTCTCCTAACTTGGTTTCTTCCTAAGCCAAATAGAGCTGAAGAATTCTGAACAAAGTTGGTATGGATGTGTAAATTGCTTTGGGATGAAGAGGTATGTCTGTTAGGTACTGATGGTAAGCTATGGAAGAAGCCTTGGAAAGGGGGTAAGACACTGTTTCTGGGCATTCCAAAGATGAGACCTCTTCTTCCAGGCAGACACCACTTTGCTAAGTAATACATTTAAATTGTCAACCCTGCTTAGATAACAGCAGCATTTGACACAGTTTATCACATATTCTTCTTTGTTATATTTTCATTTGTCTTCTAGGACATGATATTTTCCTAATTTACCTCTTACTAAATTATCTCTGGAAAGTAGTAGGTACTCAAATTTTGTTCAATGAGTGAATTGTATGAATGTAATCATCTTTATATTTTAATTCCTCTATTGATGACTTCAAATTTGTATTTTTATTTCTAACAACTCTGCCTATTTTCTGAATTTTCTTTTTGATGTGTGTGTGACTTCCTGATATTGTTTTAGGAATAAAATATTTAGGTTAATAAAGTTTTTTTTTAAGTTTTCTTCTTTTTCTTTGGGTTCTTTTTATTTTATTTTATTTTTTTATTTATACATTTGTTTTTGTTTATTTTTGAGAGAGAGAGAGAGAGACAGAGCATGAGCCGGGGAGGGGCAGAGAGAAGATGGAGACAGAATCCCAAGTAGGTTCCAGGCTCTGAGCTGTCAGCACAGAGCCCTAGGCAGGCCTCAAACTCATGGACCGTGAGATCATGACCTGAGCTGAAGTGAGAGTTTTACTTCTTCCTTACCAATTTGGATGCCTTTTGTCTCTTTATGTTGTCTAATTGCTGTGGCTAGGACTTCCAGTACTATATTGTATAAAAGTGGTGAGAGCAGACATCTTTTTTTCCTGGCCTTAGGGGGAAAGCTCTCAGTTTTTCACCATTAAGTACGATGCTGGTTGTGGGTTTTTCATGTAAGGCCTTTATTATGTTGAGGTATGTTCCCTCTAGATCTACATTGCAGAGGGCTTTTATGATGAAGAAAATTCAAGACAATGCAAAGATAGGGAAACACATTCCATGTTGACAGGCTGGAAGAATAAATATTGTTAAAATGTCTATACTATCCAAAGCAATCTACACATTTAATGCAATCCCTATCAAAATACCAACAGCATTTTTTTTCTCAGAACTAGAACAAACATTCCTAAAATTTGTATGGAACCACAAAAGACCTCAAATAGCCAAAGCAAACTTGAAAAAGAAAAACAAAACTGGAGGTATCACAATTCCAGATTTCAAGTTATATTACAAAGCAGTCATAATTAAAACAGTCTATGGTACTGGCATAAAAATAGAGATCAATGGAAGAGAACAAAAAACCCAGACATAAACCTACAATTTATATGGCCAATTAATCTTCAATAAAGGATGAATGAATATACAATGGGAAAAAGAGTCTCTCCAACAAATGTTGTTGGGAAAACTGGACAGCCACGTGCAAAAGTATGAAACTGGACCACTTTCTTTCACCATACACAAAAATAAACTCAAAATAGATTAAAGACCTAAATGTGAGACCTGAAACCATAGAGATCCATGAAGAGAGCACAGGCAGTAATTGCTCTGACATCAGCTATAGCAGCATTTTTCTAGATATGTCTCCTAAGGGAAGGGAAATAAAACCAAAGATAAACTATTGGGACTACATCAAAATAAAAAGCTTCTGCACAGTGAAGGAAATAATCAGTAAAACTAAAAGGCAACCTACCGACGGGAGAAGATATTTGCAAATGATATATCTGATAAAGGGTTAGTATCCAAAATATGTAAAGAGTTGATGCAACTCAATATCCAAAAAACAAATAATCCAATTAAAAAGTGAGCAGAATGGGCTCCTGGGTGGCTCAGTAGGTTGAGCGTCCGACTTTGCCTCAGGTCATGATCTCACAGCTTGTGAGTTCGAGCTCCGCGTCAGGCTCTGTGCTGACAGCTCGGAGCCCTGGAGCCTGCTTCAGATTCTGTGCCTCCCTCTCTCTCTCTGCCCCAACCCACTTGCATTCTGTCTCTATCTCTCTCAAAAATAAATAAACATTAAAAAAAATTTAAAAAGTGGGCAGAAGACATGAACAGACATTTCTCCAAAGAAGATATCCAGATGGCCAGTAGACACATGAAAAGATGTTCAGCATCACACATCATCAGGGAAATGCAAATCAAAACTGCAATGAGATATCACCTCACACTTACCAGAATGGCTGAAATCAAAAACATAAGAAACAACAGTTATTGGCAAGGATGTGGAGTAAAAGGAACCCTCCTGCACTGTTGATGGGAGTACAAACTGGTGCATCTACTGTGGAAAACAGTAGAGAGGCTCCTCAAAAAATTAAAAATAGAACTACTCTGATCCAGTAGTCGCAGTACTGGGCATTTACACAAAGAATACAGAAACACTAATTCAAAGGAATATATGCACCCTATGTTTATTGCAGCATTATTTGAAATAGCTAAACAATGGAAGCAGCCCAAATGTCTGTTGATTGAAGAATGGATAAAGATGATGTGGTATATATACACAGTGGAATAGTATTCAGCCATAAAAGGAGTGAAATCTTGCCATTTAGAACAACATGGATGGAGCTAGAGAGGATAATGCTAAGCAAAGTAAGTCAGAGAAAGTCATATACCATATGATCTCACTCATTTGTGGATTTTAAGAAACAAAACAAATGAGCAAAGATAAATGAGAAACAGATTCTTAACTATAGAGAACAAACTGATGGTTACCAGAGGGAACGTGGGTGGAGAGATGGGAGAAATAGAGGATGGAAATTAAAGAATACACTTATGCTGAAAAATAAATGAACAAAATAAAATACAAATAAAGCGATAAAAAATGTTTAAAAATTAGTGACATGTTCCAAGCTTATTTGGGGGTTCCTATTCATAACTGGGGGGATTTCATAAAGTAGAGTTAATTATTTTGTTGGATGACTCCAAATGTACACTAGCTGAATCAACTTCCGAGAGGGGAATTTTCAGATCTCCTACCTGGGAAGATGGGAACATGGGCTCATATAGCTCCATGGGCCAACTTTTCTTTCTTTGTTTTGTTTTGTCTGTTTTTGTTTTCAGTGCAACTTTGCATTCTACCCCTCAACCTGATATTTCCAAATCCAGAACCTTCTTTGATCTATCTCCATACATTAAACCTCTGGTTTTCTGCTGTGGTAGGAGAGAGGAGATACCTGGGTTTTTGATGAGGAGGAGAGCTGGAGGTCTGATTACATCTCTGAAGTCTCAACCAATCTTCCTTTTGTCAGTCCTGCTTCTCAACCCCACTCTCAAAAGTACTTAATGCCTTTAGTTCTTCAGGTCGTCTGCATGAATGAGCTCACCTCTCAATTGTTTCTTGCTCCAGGCTTAGGTTTCAGTTTTCTCAGGTAGATGGAATTGGTTACCATGTGTGGATCAATTTTCTATCTTCTTAGATTTTGGTGTCTCATCTGCTTTTTCTCTTCTTTCCTATTATGTTTGTTCTTATGCATTTATACTTTTGCCTTTTAAAAAAATTACTGTTTTTTTTGCTGGTATTTTAATGGGGTTTTGGGAGGGAGTAAGGATAAATGTATGTATAAATTTGTCATTAGTGGAAACCCTGAACTATTTTCATTTCCCTTTAAGAGCCAAATCACCCTTCCTCAGCTATGTGCCTTTGCATTTGCTGCTCTCTCTCCCTGATCCGCTGTGCCTCCTCCCCTACCCCAGCCTATTAACTCTTAACTCATTATTTCAAAATTATTTTAGTTTTAATCCCTGCCTCCCCTAATCCCACTGTGTCTGCCTTCCATGTTGCACACCTTCCCAAGTAGAAGTGCATTTAGTATTATTTCTCTAGGTCAGGAGAGCTGTAGCCGGCAGGTAAGGAGAAGGAGGATAGCTAGAGTGTGATAAAATGTTCATTTCTGTGTATCCTTTTAGAAGACAGAAGAGACTTGAGCATGTTTAAATTTTATGGGAAGTAGCCAAGAGAAGGCTTGGGGTTGAAGTTATGGGAGAGAGACAATAATTGACAGAAAGCAGAAGGGGATGTCTGAACCATAAGTAGAAGGATTAGCTTTAGGTAAGAGAAGGAGGAACCTGTCTCCATTGTTACAGGACAGAAGGATGAGAAGGTGGATCCAAGAGCAGATTCCTTTGTCCGTTTGGCTGCTGGAAGTCAATGAGTTCTTATTTGGTGACTTCTTTTTTCTTTGTGAAGAAGACAGTTGTCCATTGAGAGAAGGTGAGAAAGGAAGTGGAGCAGCAAATCCTATAGGAGGAGGATTTTTTTAACTGGCATTACTCTGGAAAAGCTCCCCATAGGTAGCTAGGTACCCTGTTAGCAGTGAAAGTCTCAGCCAACAACTAACTGTATAAAAGGCATCCGAAGCTATAAAAGAACACCAAAACAGTCAGCCTACCACCTTGGCCTCCTTTAGCCTGGGTTATGGTGACTTTGGTCCCTGTATTACAGCTTAGCACAATAACTTGTAATTATGGCCATGGGTTCAATATTTAGTGTATTCTGTTCAAGAAGACATGGAAGTATGTAGTAATAAGTATATAATTGGTAGCATGTGTATTGTCCTTTATAGATTATACTTCACAGTTTACCAATACTTTCATGTCTTATCTGGTTTTACCCTCTCAGCTGTCCTGTATGGTAGGTAATATTATCGCTGTGTTTGCAGTTACAGTTAAGTGGTTTGTCTGAAACACACAATTAATATGGGGTAAAGTCTAGGCATGATAATGTCTTTTCTGCCTCTAGACTCTCTCATTATATCACATCTCTCATAATTGCCATCCGAAAGGATTTATAGTTGTTTAAAGGCATAATTTTCAGTGTTCTAGATACCCATGGGGAACACCTCACTCATGTACAATGAAAGATTATACAAGTCAGACATAATTACTACTCTTTTAATTTTGAAGGGATCTAGATCATATAGAGAGTGAAACTTACTCTTTTTGTATAAGATGAGAGTTTCTAATAGAGTTGAGAAAACAGACTTCAAAGTTTATATTCTTTACAATTTGAATTACCTTTTTTCCTCAGTCTGTGTTTTTCAACGTCACAAAACAATTGGGAGAATAAAATTACATTTGACAAATACCATTCTGAATCTAATTTTGTAAAAAGGCACATTTATTACGTGTACTTTTCCAAGTTCAGAAGACTTTGAATTTAACACTCCTACATAATTAGTTGTTGGGATAAAATATTGCTAAATCGTAGGCTGGTAAGTTTACAGTGCATGTTGATTTAGTAAATACTGCTTCCTTATTTTAACTTTTGTAGATGTGCTTATTCAAGGTCCTGATTATGAAAAAAAATTCTTACTAAGTTATTAGAATGCTTTAATAAATATAAATAGTTACATATAAATGTAAAGTGAGGAATTAGCCTGAGAAGCACTTGTTTCACATACCATTAAGTCTGTTGCCTAATAATTTACTATAATTTAAGTCTGTTGCCTAAAATGTATTTGAATCAGTTCTTCCCAACAGCATTTTATTAATAGGGACTTTACTAATTAATAAAACTACATTGCCTTGTTTTCTCCTTATGAACAATTTTATTTAATTTTAAAAATGTTTTAGTTTTCTACTAATATAAGTTGAATTAATAATCCATTGCTTTGAAATGGTGTAGAGCCAAGAATGATTAGTTATATTCCCATAGTTTTTGCAGTTATGCATGTGAAAATTGCTGTTTACTAAAGATAAAGCTTCCCCCCAAAAGCTTTGTCAAATTGAAAATTGGGGTCTTTTCACATTGATGTTGATAATATTACAGGATACCTTTCAATTGGAAAAGAATTATTGTGTTGGAAAATTATATGCTGCTGTTACAATACGTTCCATAATCTTAAAGAAAATCCATGTAATTTGAGGGGAAAATATGCAGGGGAGGCTCTTATTTCTTAATATTGGAAGGGTGTAAAATGCCACTTAATACTTATGTGGGCATTCCGAGGTTCTCTTTTGATTACAAGTGGTTATATATAGATTATTGTTAGGCTAGTTATGTAATACATTTTAGCATCTTGAAAAAGAAGGTAGGAAGTACCTGTGGTGTAGTTGGAGGAAAATTACCACAATCAAAAAGAAGAGAGCTAAGGACAATTCTTGAAATAGGCCTTTGAATACATTGCAAAGCAAAATGATCCTGATTATAGGAAAGGTACTTTGGCATTAAGAGAAATTTTGTGAAAAATCTGGGGGTGTTATAAGTAAAAAACAGAAAGATATGACTTGTAATGAACATTGTAATTTTTGCTACTGTGGTTAACTGTTTAGCTGTCATCTGGGTGTCACGTAAGATACAAGATGTTTAACTTAGGTATCTCATGGAGACGGTATTATGAACTGTTCTTTTTCGTGATAAAAGTAGTAGGAATAAGACACTTCAAGTAAACATTTAAGGAATGATTTTAGCTAACCATAGCACTATGTATCAGGCATTCTTCACTTGATCTTAGCCAAAAGGCCGAGAAGCGATGTATCAGGCATTCTTATCACCGTACATGCGTTTCCTCATTTTACTCTGTGACGCGACATACCATTATTATCCCTCACATTTAGACAAGAAACCGAGTCTCAGAAATTAAGTAACACATTGGTGATATTATGACACACTCTATATATACTTTAAAAACTGGTTAAATGAAAAAGGAAGGACTTACCTTTTCAGTGTATTTTTAAGAACCTTTCTACTGCTTATATGCTACAATAATAGATTATATCTTTAGAGAAAAGGTAGCATTTACATTAAAGGTGCAGTATAGCAATGTGTTAAAAATGTGGGCACTGGGGGCACTTGGGTGGCTCAGCTCAGTCAGTTGAGCGTCTGACTTCAGCTCAGGTCATGATCTCATGGCTCGTGAGTTCGAGCCCCATGCCAGACTCTGTGCTGACAGCTCAGAGCCTGGAGCCTGCTTTGGATTCTGTGTCTCCCTCCTCTCTCCTACCCTCCCCATCTCATGTTCTGTCTCTCAAAAATAAATAAAATATTTTACACAAAATGTGGGCTCTGGAGGTAACTTTCTGGGCTTGGATTTTTTTTTTTTAATGTTTATTTACTTTTGAGAGAGAGAGAGAGAGAGAGAGACAGAGAGAGAGAGAGAGAGAGAGTGCAAGTAGGGGAGGTGCAGAGAGAGAAGGAGACAGAACCCTAAGCAGGCTCCAGGCTCAGAGTTGTCAGCACAGAGCTCTACATGGGGCTCAAACTCACAGGCTGTGAGATCATGGCCTGAGCTGAAGTTGGATGCTCAACCAGCTGAGCCACCCAGGCGCCCAGGGCTTGAATTCTGAGTGTGCCATATATTAGTTCTGTGACTCGGAGCCAGCTCCATAACCTTGGGTCCTGTTTCCTTATTTTCAAAATAGATTTGAATCATTATTTACTCATCACAAGTGTTTATTGAATACCCACTATATGCCAGCCCTATTCTAGGCATTTAGTAACTATCTGTCCCGTAGGGTAGTTATAACGATTTAAATGAGTTATATACATAAGCATCTAAAGCAATGTTTGGCCTTCAGTTAATGCTCAGTTATTATTTTTTAGTTGTGTGTAATAATTCATCAGAAGGTTGATGCTTTACTGGTTTTTTTTTTCAGTAGTGAAAATAACACTTTAATCTTTTTTATTGGCTTAAGTAAGGGTTGTCATGATTTTTTGTGCTGGAAAATGTAGATATAGATGGTTGGGGACATAGGTAAAATGTCAGATGTCAGGTTATCTGTTAAAGTAAGGATGAAGAATGTATATCTAGAGATAGCTACATATTTGCAGAACTGATTAGTCAGTCAGGTGAAAGCAACTTTCTCTCAGAATAGACCTCTGCGTTGTTATTTTCACCCTCTTATAACTATCAGCATTCTCTCAAATAGTATTTCCAGACCGTGAAAACACTGTACCACATTGACCTTTTTTTTTTTTTTTTTTGTCAGCTTCAGTTTTTATTAAATCATTGTTCACTGATGGTGTTTCGAAGAGAGTTCTTCCTCATTTTGGGAATTGTCCCTCTGTTTTTTTACCTTAATCTACACTAAAGCCTAAGATTTAGCTGTTCTTGCTAGAAGATAACACACGTGACCAAGATTTTCTTTGAATTCAGTGCTACTATAGAGACAGGTAGCATCAAAAATACAAATCTTTAAATAGCTGCCTGGATCTGAGGTTAGTGACTACAGAGGGGTGTAAGGAAACCTTAAGGTGATGGAACTGTATCTCAATTTTGGTGGTTGTTACTTGACAATGTATAATTACTAAAATTTACCTAGCTACACTTGAAATGGTAAATCTTATTGTATGTAAATAATTCCTCAGTGAAAAAGGAAATGAATCTTTCAAAGTGTGAGGTAGAAAATCCCTTATAATGGATTAAATATCCATCCTTCTAATACATGGCTTATTTTGGTTTTTTTGTTTTTTGGTTTTTTTGTTTTTTGACATGGCTTATTTTGAAATGCTAAAACTGCTTTTGAGAAAAGATACAATAATCATTTAATCATATTGGCTCCAAAAATCCTATTTGGTTATAATATAGTTGTAAATATCGGTTTTGATCTTTTCAGTGAGACCTCTTCTTATGTAAATCATAAATACCTAAAGTGTGGTATTTTAGTATGATTTCTTTAAGTATGGTACACATTATTGGTCATATGCAAAAATAATTTTGCAGGGTACACAGGTGAACAGTTTTTATATGAACAGTTGTATCTTTACTATGAAATATTTTATATGTACATGTACATAACAGCAAATACTTGGTGTTAGGGTGAAGCCAAATAATGAATGAGATAATTTACAGTTATCAAAACAATAAATGAGAGTTTTAATAATATGAGACTATAGTATAAATTTTGAAAATGATATAAGAATAATTAAAGTTTGGGAATCCCTAGTCTGTACCACAGATCCAGGAGTCACATTCAGGTGGAGCAGTACTTAGGATGTTTTTCTTTAACTATGAAAACCATTAAGAAAACTGAGATGCAAGGTTCTCAGGAAACATCCATATTTGTGCTTTGCATTTAGTGCTTGAAGTTTTGTGCTTTGACGTTGAAGTTAATTTTAGAATTCCTCTGTTTGTAAATGGTAGCAAGACTTCTGTCATAGGTCTAATATATATTTTTACAGTTTGGCAATAGTATTGAGCACTGTAGTGTTTTGTCATGAATAAATATAATTGTGCATGTTTTACATGCAGTTTTTTAGAAGGTAGGAGACTATCATATTTCAGAATAAATTAATTTTAACAAGTGCATAAAATAAAAGATTTAGCACAGAGTTACTTTTCAGCTCTGGAGATACTTTTACCCATCATACAGTATTGTCCTATATGGAAAAACTGTTTTTCTAAGTTAAAAAGAAAAACATCTCAAAGGCAGTTAGCTTGATTAGGTTGATGGTTGGCTAAATTCATCATGTTTTTGCTGTTTTGTTAACTCCTTTACTGTGATGGTTGAGGTATATAGGGCTGTTATATTCCTCTATTGAGTATCTCCCTACCGTTGAAATTTCCCTCTTTCTCCCTTTTTTAGCTGTGTCTGTTCTCTATTACTACTTCTCTTTGTCTGTTTCTCATTAATCCTATTGCTTCTTTTCATTTTTAGTCATTATTTCTTTTTCTTTTTTTCTGGTTGCTGCCTTTCATCTTGTTTTATTTTTGTCTCTTCTCTCTCCCTTTGCTATTTTTTCTCCCATGCATCTTTGTCATTTATTGGCTTACAAAGGGCATTGTCAACTCATGGAAATGTGTCTTTCTTCTGATTGTAGAACTTTGGGGGATGGTATTACCTTTAATTTTTTTTTTTTTCTTTTTAGAGAGAGAGAGCACACAAGCAGGGGAAAGGGGGCAGAGGGAAAGAGAGAGAATCTTAAGCAGGCTCCACACCAAGTGGGGTTCAATCCCATGACCCTAGGATGGGATTATGACCTGAACTGAAATCAAGAGTCAGACACTCAAGAGTTGGATGCTCAACTGACTGAGGCACCCAGGTGCCCTAAGAAATGAAATTATTGATTACAGAAATGTAGAACAAAGATACACACTAAGTACTCAAAATCAAATAATATGATGAATTTATAGACCAAAAATCATTTTCAAAACTTGTGTAAGGTGATAACAAAAAGGTAATACCGTCCCCCAAAGTTCCACAATCAGAAGATGCATTTCCATGAGTTGACAGTGCCCTTTGTAAGCCAATAAATGACAAAGACGCAGCAGCCAAAAAAGGGAAAAAAGCACAAGAAATAATGACTGAAGATGAGAAGG
Organism: Prionailurus viverrinus; assembly: GCF_022837055.1. Classification (NCBI taxonomy): domain Eukaryota; kingdom Metazoa; phylum Chordata; class Mammalia; order Carnivora; family Felidae; genus Prionailurus; species Prionailurus viverrinus. The sequence goes on from NC_062570.1 coordinate 85,955,360, forward strand.
AGCAATAAAAGTAATAAGAAAAATAGGAGTAATAGAAGTAAAGAAAAATTGAAATGGTTAAGTCACTGTTTTGTTTTAAAATACATTTATGTTTAGAATTTCCTTATGATTTGGTGTATCTTATTTTCAGTTATGCCAAAACCCCTAAAAGACATTTTGCCCAGTGCTTCCCAAAGGAATGAATATCACACTTTTGTTAAAGTGTTGAAATTCACTAGAGTATTGCTCCACTATTTCTTTTATCTATATAAAATAGCTAGAACTTTATTGTATTTTTTAGGATATATTTCTTCTAGGTATTTAAAACATATTGAAGTATAATTTGTATATAGTGAAATGCACCTATGTTAGTAATGAGTTCTGATTGAGTATTCCTGTATAATCACTATCATATCAAGATACAAAACATTTCCATCATACTAGAAAGTTCATTTATGCTCCCCCTTCTTCCCTAGGCAACCATGGATCTGCTTTCACGCTCACTATAGATTTCTTTAGTCATTGTTTTAAACGCTAAAAATTTCTTGATGTTTTATTTGGACTTTAATTAACCAAATTAATTATTATGATTTTTAAAGAGAGATGAATGTGTCCCTTTTCCTACTCCTAACAGGTAAACCTTATATAGCATATTACATAATATGCTTTTAATAAAAATATAAGAAAATATAAGAAGTCTAGTTAGCACATTTGGGGTATGGTAGAAGTGAGTTGCATGGGGTTTACGTGATTTAAAAATAGCAACTATCATTTTGCCACAGGTATTTGTAAATGAAGCACCTTTAAAATTTGTCTTAAAGTAAATCATGGATTTTAGCTCATTAATCCCCTTTTACTTGTTAAGGTTATTTGTGTTTTGACTAATTTTTCCTTTATTTTCAAATGAATTTATTCTTTGTATTATATAAACGTATGCTTAAATTATTTTCTATGTCACAAATAAAATTAATGCTGTTTTGCCCTGCTATGTACTAATTAAAGATAAAATAGATTCTTAAACTCAGTAATGGAATATAAAACCCTTTCTCCTTCTGTTAGACTGATATATTGACTATAAACTGAGCATTACCCTTGGTGCAGTGTGTGGGAAAAGACCATCTTTCCTGGAAGCAACTTCAACTAACCATTACCTTTTAGCTATCTCAAAATATTTAAAAACATAAAATATAATTCTTACACTCTCAAAGGTAATCCAAAATATTTTGTTTTAGAATAATGCTATTCAGATTAGTTAAATGTGTGGATTCAGTCCTGTTAATGAAGATTGAAACAGTCTGGATTTGTCTTCAGTCATTCATGCATCCATTCACTCAACATTTGTTAGGATGAGCACCTACTGTATTTCTAGGCATTATTCTAGATGCTGTGGATATAACAGAGTTTATTGTTAAGAGGAAGACACATGTTTAAATATTAGTATCTAGTATAATAAATGGTATGATATATACAGCATATAAATTCTAAAATGTAGTTTCACAGGGAGGCCTATGTATAGCACAGGGATTAAGATCCCTGGCTTTGTTGGGGCACCTGGGTGGCTTAGTTGGTTGAGTGTCTGATTCTTGATTTTGGTTCAGGTCATGATCTCAGGGTTGTGGGATCAAGTCCTATGTCAAGCTCCATACTGAGCACGGAACCTGCTTAAGATTCTCTCTCTCTCCCTCTGCCCCTCTTCCCCGTCCCCCATGTGTGTGTCACATAAATAAATAAAATAAAGGAGAGTCCTGGCTTTGTATCTTTTTGTGATGTCTTTGAATCTCACATCTGCTGCTAATGATCTGTCTAATCCAGGATTGATTTAACCTCCCTGAGCCTCGGTTTCCTTACTTGTAAAAATCAAAATATTTTTCTTGTTTTCTTATTTTTATGAAGATTAAATGAAATAATGAGTGTAAGAGCATTTAGCCAGTCTTACATGTGATGCCTTATTCATCATCCTCACTAGAAATTATGCCCAAGATGCAATTAGAGCCATATTAAAATATAGCATAATGATACACAAACTTAATTATTGTTGTTCAATGTAAAAAAAGTTAAAAATGGTAGAATTTTATTTTTGATATGTGCTTTCAAGCATTCATTACTGTATGTGTTTTATATATATATATACATATGTATATACGTATATACATACACACACACACACACAAATTGCTATGTAGAGTTACATTTATGAAACTGAAAATACTGTACATAATGGAAAATTTAAAGATTTTCAAGAGTAGTTGTGACTAAATTTTCACATTGTTTTTGGACCACACCTGCGAAAACTGCTTCTCCTCTGTAAATGTTCAGTTAGCAAAATTAGTGCTATGTTGGGAAATTAGTGCTATTACCTACGGATTGCAGGAATGGGAAAGCAAGGTTGCACAGTAAATTCTGCTTGTAGTTTGTGGAAGAGAAATTCCCCCCACCCCCCGCCCAAACCCCACCGGGTTGCTGTATTGTAAGAAAGGAGAGGGGCCAGTAAGTTTGGGAACATATCCTGCCCACACCCAACTCAGACCCTCATTCTAGTATAACAGACGGTCTCCTTTACACAGGTAGGTATTAGATTCAGTTCCAGCTATCATGTCTTCTATTCCAGTAACTTGTTCTTCCTTCCTACAGTCAGCCCCTGTCTGATGTGTGTAACCATCTGAACCCAAATGGGTTGTCAAAATGAAAGTTCATTTCTGGATACTTCCCAGAATAGGCAAAATATTCTTGAAGCAAGGGCACTTTCAACCTTTGTCCTTGATTATGTGTTTGCCTTCAGTTTTGGGCTGGAATTCTCTACTGTCCCATCAGTTCTTTGATGCTTTTAAGAGTTTTTTAAAACAGTATTTTATCAAGGTTTTTTAGTTGTTTTCAATGGGAAGTTGGTTTGAATAACTTAGCCCCACCACTGCTAGAAATAAGAAGTCCTCTTCCCATTCTTCCCATTCCTTCCCATTCAGTGGGAGGAAGTCCATTTACACTGAGGGTACAATTCAAGATCTCCTTCCTGGAGTTTTCCCTTAATAGCTGCTCAAAAAAGTCTACCCCATGTGTTTCATTGGTATATTGTAATTCTGGTATCCCACTGACCACATACTGTTTTTACTGTAATTGCTTACACCTGTGGTTGCCTCTCAGCTAGACATAAAGTCTGTGAAGACAGGTATCCTGTCTCAGTTATGTTTTTGTTCTTGGTAGCACCAACTTCTTATACCTTATATAATAAACTGTCACTGCATGCATTGGTTGAATTGCACTTGAATTTCGCTGAAATAGAGTAGATGGGTTAGGAAGGCATTTGGCTCCTGTTATTTGGGCCTCTCTATGGGGGTTGCAGTATTGTCCTTCCTTTTCTGTTATTCCTTACAGGTTCATTGATGATATTAGATAGTCCTTGACCCATGTGAACTGATGACAGAATAGAGCCACAGCATATGAAGTGATTTCACCCGTGGCAGTCTTTGAGCCAACATTTTGTCTACACGTGTCCTCCAAGGCTATCCAGCTGTTACATTTCATTTTTAATAATTCAGACAAGAGTGTGGAACCTTTTTTGCTTTAGGTTTTCAACCTAAACATTTTTGAGAACCTTAAATAGTGGTGCAGAAGAGAATGTTGAGACCAGGAAGAATAAATGAATTAGATAGTTAAAGGATAGATCTGAAAAAATAAAATAGGGAATATAAGTTTATAGTTTTAAGTTTACAAAGTTAAAGAATACTTTTCTTGGGAAGGAGAAATAGTCATTGAATTATAAGACTTAAAAAAGGCCTTTTAAAAGCTTATTACCCATTTTAACGTGCCTTTCAGTTTCGACATGGCTGCATAATACAGTGACTGTTCCATACTATCTTACTTATAATTTTAAAAATATTTAAAAATAATATAACAAGTTATTCTATAGTCTTAGTATTGGACTTTTAGAAAGTCAATGTTAAAATGAGCTTCAAGTGGTGAAGTACTCAACTGGAGCAGTTTATTGGTGCATAATGAAAAAGGCCAAAACACGTGGGTTATTTAATCATGTGTTGTTTCAGCCATGATCTTCTCAGATACATTAAGCAGATTTTAGAGTCTACTCTTCTAGTGACCTGTTGCATCTAGAACTCCTTCAAACTCTGGTGACTATCTAGAAATCCCTAACTGTTCCATGAATGCCATCTTCCTGGGTGTGACAGGAGAGACAGGACAGAAAAAGCTCTCTAAAGAGGGACAGGGTGGAGTATAAATTAGTTCTATATATACACACATATATATTATGCATATACATATAATGTATATAATATATATAATTGTGCAGTCAATTCTTATTTCCTATAGTTATGTTCTATAAAGTTGCCACAAACACAGAATCAGCAAACTCTGAACCATTGCTTCTAGGGGAAATATAGGGTTAGGTTCCTACGAGCCTCTGGTCACATTTTTCATCAAGTGATCAGTACACAATCTTCTTTTGTGTGTGTTTCTGTTTAAAGACACTTTGATAAATATTGTTGATTTATTAACATTAAACTCAGGGCTGAAAGCACTGTAACTCCTGCCCAAAGGAAGAAGCTTATCTAAAACATGAATTTTCTCTGTAAGACACATCACAGGCTTTGGAGCACTAGACGGCACATTAACTGTCTAATGGGGGCCATTTTAACATTTTAACTGTCTTGGGGGGCATTTTAAACAGTAAAATTAACAACAAAAACCAGAACAATGCAAAAAAGGTGGCATAAGAAGATTGTAAAAAGGGACACTTATTTACATATAGTATGAGAGCTGAAACATGGAGTCATTGTTGGACTTCAGCTGGGAACATGCATGTTGAGAGATTCAGGTTACTCTGGCATGTCCATGAATTACTGCAAAAGCTTGGCAAGTGTTGACTTGGGGGTTATACAATAATTCTAGCAAGTAGGTAAATTTACAGATATGGATTCTGCAATTAATGAGGATTGGCTGCATTTATATATATTTATATTTCAGGGCTTGCCAAGTAAGGTCCTCCTCTTCCACCACCCTCATTTAAAAAAAATTTTTTTAATTGTATTCAAAATATGTTCACTCACATTTACAAAAAAGTATGAGATATGTGGACAGATGATTTATTCAGTAACTAGGTATTGTCTTGTATGTGCCAGGTGCTGCAAATACAGTTAATGTTAACGTGATGGACAAAGGTCTTCACTTTCATGAGTAGCTTATAGTGTGGCAAGCATTCTTTCCATTTTTCAGGTGAGGAAATTTTGTACAGTTGAGTAACTTTTCTAAGATCACATAAACAAAGCTAAAATAAGAACTTGCTTTTTCATGTTTTATGATGAGTGCTGCTCCAGTTTTCTCTTCCTTACCATTTTGAATTCTCCCTTTCTATTAGCTTTCCCCACTTATCCAGTAAAATGTCTTTCGAAGATATTCTCCCTTGGCCTTGATTTACTCTGGTTATCATTCCGTTCTTCTTCCTTGCCAAATATTCCTTGACTACCATCCATTTCCTTCTCAACCCACTCTTCATTCACCACTGGCATTTCTTCCTACTTAAAAAGCTGGTGTTCTCTACTTGCCACATTCAGTGGATACTATGTCATTTGCTATTATCATGGGCCTTCCATCTGCCTTGAAACTCCTTCCTCCCTGGGTGTCTATGGAGCCTGTTTCCTGATTATCTTGTTGCTCACTGCTGTGTTTTCTTTTCTTCTGTCTGATGTAAATGTTACTGTCCTATAGAGTTTTATCTTTCACTTTCTTCACTTATTACCAAATCAGGGACTCCTTTTTTTTCCCTGAAGTTTAGTTGATTAGTTAAGTAATCTCTGCACCCATTTGGACGCTCAAACTCACAACCTGGAGATCAAGGGCCACATGCTCTTCTGACTGAGCCAGCCAGGTGCCCCCTAAATTAGGGACTCTAAATCTGAGGACTGGTGCTTTTGGAGGTCTGTTTATCCCTCAATTGTATGTAAAGTTGTGTATCTCCCTTACCTTAGCTTTTTATCACATTCTTGGAGGAGTTCCTAACTCAAAATTCGAGAAGGACTGCTCTTTGTATATCCCTGTAGCTTTATCTGCTTCATAAGTTACTTGTAAATTCCCTTGCTTCCCACCCTTCCCCTCAAGTTCTGCCTTCTTTTCTCAGTAATGCAGTTTCTTTGCTGTCAGTGCTCCTACCTATCCTCCCAACCCATTCCATCCTGTCATTAGGTTCAGTGTTTTTGTCTTTGAAACAGAAATATAATTATGTCTATCATGCAAGTAATGTGGAATTTTTTTAAGATTATTTTTTGAGAGAGCATGTATGCACACAGGAGAGGGGCAGAGGGAGAGAGAGAGAGAGAGAGAGAGAGAGAGAGAAAGAGAATCCTAAGCAGGCTCCACTCTCAGCACAGAGCCCAAAGTGGGGCTTGATCTCATGACCATGAGATCATGACTTCAGCCGAAATCAAGAGTCGGACACTTAGGGGCGCCTGGGTGGCGCAGTCGGTTAGGCGTCCGACTTCAGCCAGGTCACGATCTCGCGGTCCATGAGTTCGAGCCCCGCGTCGGGCTCTGGGCTGATGGCTCAGAGCCTGGAGCCTGTTTTCCGATTCTGTGTCTATTCTGCCCCTCCCCCGTTCATGCTCTGTCTCTCTCTGTCCCAAAAATAAATAAACGTTGAAAAAAAAATTAAAAAAAAAAAAAAGAGTCGGACACTTAACTGACAGAGCCACCCAGGTTCTCCCATGTGGAGTTTTAAGTAGGGGAAAGTCCATGTTTCTCAGTGTACTAAAAAGTTCCTTTATGATCTGAACCCAATTTTGCTTTTCTACTTCATCTCTTACTACTTTTTCCTATCAAACCATTCTTTTACTCTTTCCTGGTATGACTTAACTGTTCTGCTATTCATAACTCTAATATCTATCTTAGTACTTTCCTGTCTTGTATTTGCTGTTTCTCTCTGCCTTTCCTTCCCAATCTTACATAATTCTTCCACAGGTAAACTCCTATTCATCCTACAAAACCCAGTTAAATGTCACTTTTATTAAGAAACCTTCCCTAATTTATTCTAGGTTCACACTTTTTCATGCTGTCATCTTTTCTGAGCACCTTATCCTTTCCATTGTATTATAATGAATTGTTTACATGTCTACTGTCCCCCACTGGACTTTGAGTGTCTCAAGGGCAGAGATCCCATTTTATTCATCATTGGATCCTCATTGTCTAGCACAATATCTGGCTTGTAGTAATGTGGTTAATAAGCATTTTGGGAATGGATAAACACATTTTTGGGTCTTGCACATGGATTATAGTTTCTCTGTATGAATCAGAGAACCTTAAAAAATGTTAAAACATATTTTAAAAACCATGTTTCAGCTGTTAACTGTTGCATGAAACAATGAATGAGCTGTTGACTGCTTCTTTAGGCAATATTTTACTAAGCATTAGGTGGCAGTAGTGTGTTGTACTTGACTTTACCTTTGTAATTTTTTTTTTCTTTTTTAGTGTTCATAATCTTAATGTAGTGTCAAAGTGTAAAGGACACAATTGTAGTACTTTTATACCTAACTTTTTGTAACATGATCTTGTTTTCGGCTCATAGGGGGATCCTACAAAAATGAACAAAATACAGCCATGTCAGTCAATGTGTATCTCTCTCTTGCTTACCTAAACTGTATTCAGATTCATTACCGAATTACTACTGCACCATCTTAACACTTCCTCACCAACTGTTTAATGGCTGCTTCATAATAACAGTGATTTGCAATAAGGAAAACCAAAAATTATCTCAGAGGATATGTGTTTTCTCAGCATCTTAAGAAGCTTAGTTAGGCCTCTATCTCAAAAATAGTATGTTAAGTTCATTGAGTTTAACTACAATTATTTAAATGCTTGCTTTTTCTTCCTTTTTTAACTCATTAGTTTCTGTCAGTACTAAAGTCATTTGTCTTGTTTATTGTGTTTCGTTTTAGGTGAATTTCCCTCATCATTAGGTAGTTAGAATTGAGAATTGCCATCACCTTTCCAGGCTTTTGCATCTTATCACACCATTAAATTTAGTACACTTACATATGAAAATGTCAATGCTTTTAGTGTACGTTTCATTCCCATTGTAGTTTCCTATAGCTTATAAAGTTAAGTCAATAAAATTTATATTTTATTTAAGGAAAATCTGTACACTTTAGGTCCATGGGAGCATTTCTGCAAATAAAAGAAACATAACTTGTACCGGAGGCCATTTCAGTGTTGATTCAAATGTGAGCTATGTAAAATAAATCTGTGACATTCACTTTCTTATGTCTTCTTTACTTTCTTTTCTGTCTCAGGGGTAGAATGCTTAAGGGAATTCGAAGCCAATGTACTAGTATCATTAATGTGGCAGAATGATCAGTTAATAAAAGAAGAGCATGAAAGCGTTGACAGAACACACTGCCTAATTAGTACCTGATGGCCTTGATGGCCGCAGAGCAGAACTCAGAGTTGCTACAAGAGAGGAGCTCTGTAGGCTCTGTAGCTGTAGATCACCACACTTATTTAGCAGGGATGACTTTAGTTTGGCAGTTTCTTAAGTTCTTAATTTTACAAAAACCATGTCTTTCCTGAACCCAGAGGGCAAGTGAAGTCAACCATTGTCGCTAATTATCATTGGGAGATATTGGAGGTAGAGTGTTTATCTTGTAGTTCTCTGTGTAGCTAGCTCATGTTGAGTATGTCATCGACAACTTGTCTGATAGGATTTTGAGGGTGGTGGTGGCTAGCTTTGTATTTAAATTGAACATAATGTAACCCATTGCACAAAATTTGAATGTTTTATGTGTCTTATGTGCAAAGAAGCAGGGGTTGTATCACACTTGTATATAGTCGAAAAGAAAAATAGACATGTGACTAGCAAAAGGAATTGGTGCAAGATTATATTTTAGAGGTAGTGAACATCCTAGTTCAAAGTGTAGTGGAGAGAAAAGTCTTGGCTCTGAAAAGGTTTTGCATGAATTACCATGATTGTATTATTCAACCACATACTTTACCTATTTCATTTTGCAAATCCCATTCCTACAACCTGCTCTTAATTCTTTAGCTTGAAAACCATCAATACTTACTCTAAGTAGTGCATGACCTTGCTTTCCTCCAGTTTTTTTTAGTCTCTTGCCTCACTTTTTGACTTAGCCTTTCTTTTCCTCTTCTTATTCTTCTTGCTCCTCTTCTGTTCTCCTTCCCCTTCTCTTCTAGTCTCCCCTTCCTCTGCCTTCTTCTATCTTCCTACTGCCCTCCTCCTCCTTCTTGTTCCTTTTCGTATCTTTTAACTCTTTTCTTAGAGCTTGACAGTGATCTCAGAATGAGTCTCTTAGTGGGTTTCAAAGGCAGTCAATATTATAGTGACATTTAGAAGAGGTTTTAAAGATACCTGTGTTCAGAAGACCAAAAGTTCTCTTTAAAAATGTGAATGGCGTTAAAATGGCTCTTTTAGAGAATAGAGGCAATCATTAGCAATTTTGGAGGACCAAAGAGATATCGGCTGCTTTATACTGTTCTCTTTTTTTTTTTTTTTAATTTTTTTTTTCAACGTTTATTTTTATTTTGGGGACAGAGAGAGAGACAGAGCATGAACGGGGGAAGGGCAGAGAGAGAGGGAGACACAGAATCAGAAACAGGCTCCAGGCTCTGAGCCATCAGCCCAGAGCCCGATGCGGGGCTCGAACTCACGGACCACAAGATCGTGACCTGGCTGAAGTCGGACGCTTAACCAACTGCGCCACCCAGGCGCCCCGCTTTATACTGTTCTCAATGTGACCACCATGTAGTCACACTGCAGCCTTACTCTTAGGCTCTCTTTGGGGACCATGGGACTGTATTACACATAGGATTCTAAATGAATTCATAGGGCTAGTCCAGTGAGGTCCTTAGTAAGATCAGTTTTTATGTTATGGGGCCAAATTTAGAGCTCTAGGAGAGTGTGCTGTTTTTGTCCATATATTAGCTATTCACCAACATTCACAGGGGAATTAAGGTAATTTTTATAGATACTTAAAAACCACAATGTGCTTTTTAATTAATATATGTATATATGTGTATGTGTCTATGTGTGCATATGTATCATTCCTGTCCAGAATAGGCAAATGCACATAAACACAAAGTAGATTAGTGGTTGCCAGGGTCTTGGAGGGAAAGGGGAACAGTGAAGGACTCCTGATGGATGCAGGGTTTATTTGTAGTGATGAAAATGTTCTGAAATTACATAGTGGTGATGGTTGTACAACTCTGTGAATATTCAAAACAACTGAATTGCACACTTTTAAAAGGGTGAATCTTAATGGTATGTGAATTTATTTTTCAATAAAGCTGTTAAATGGTAAAAAAAAAAAAGAGACTTGTAAGGTTTGATGGATTGGGAGAAAATAAAAAGTACAAGTTTATATCTGAATAATTTTGGAAAGGAGAATGGCAGTATTAACTTTCTTTCTTAATAATTTCACTTAAAAGAATTGTAATGATACGGGCCCTACTCTGTGGGATCATTATGATCTAGTCACACAATGCCTTGTTGTCTGACCCTAAAACAGTGCTTTAACTTAGTATTCACATAAATAACATTACTTGATATTTTGCCTTTCAACTTCTTCTAATATAAAATGGAGTTTTGTTTTAGAGGTCTGCTCATTATAAGCTATCAACAAATGTTTGTAACTCAGTGTAAAACAGGTGTAGAGGGGCACCTGGCTGGCTCACTTGGAAGGACATGCAACTCTTGATCCCGGGGTTCTTAGCTTGAGCCCCACATTGGATGTAGAATTACTAAAAAATTGGTAAACTTAAAAGAAGAAACAGGTGGGGCACCTGGGTGGCTCAGTCGGTTAAGCGACCGACTTCAGCTCAGGTCACGATCTCGCGGTCCGTGAGTTTGAGCCCCGTGTTGGGCTCTGGGCTGATGGCTCAGAGCCTGGAGCCTGCTTCCAATTCTGTGTCTCCCTCTCTTTCTGCCCCTCCCCCGTTCATGCTCTCTCTCTGTGTCAAAAATAAAATAAAACGTTAAAATAATTTAAAAAAAAAAAGAAGAAACAGGTGTAGAAGGATGTACTCTTGGGTAGGGGAGATAGAGATAGCAATGAACTGGGGAAAATTTGGGAATTCCTTGTCCTTTTTTTTTTTTTTTAATATCAACTTAGAAATTTCTGGTTTTCCAAAGTAGTAATAGTTTTGTTTTGTTTTGTTTTGAAGTTTTATTTATTTAAGGGTGTGCCTGAGTGGCTCAGTTGGTTAAGTGTCCAACTGAAGCTCAGGGCATAATCTCATGGTTCATGGGTTCAAGCCCCACATCAGGCTCTGTGCTGACAGCTTAGAGCCTGGAGCCTGCTTCAGCTTCTCTGTCTCCCTCTCTCTCTGCCCCACCCCTACTCACCCTCTGCCTCTCTCTTTTTCTCAAAAGCAAATAAACATTAAAAAATAAATAAAAATAAAACAACAGTTTAAGTTTTATTTATTTAAGTAATCTCTACACCCCACATGGTGCTCGAACTCACAACCCTGAAATCCAGAATTGCATGGTCTTCGACTGAGCTGGCCAGACACCGCAGACTAGGTTTTAATACGAATAATTGTGCTGTCTTTTCTGATTGGTGATTCAAGGACATTCTCCCCTCCCCCATTATACATTTGGAAGGATAATAACTATTGCCAATTATAGCAAGCAGGACCAAGGAGAAGTATAGCAGGAAGACCTTCCTGCACCTGAAGAATATAAGACAAGGTGATTCTATACCCTTCTTCTATATCTTTGCTTCTCCATCTCTTTCCTTTCCAGATAAATCCTTGTATAGAGAGAGGGCTGTTGTGGAAGTTTGTTTTGTTGTAAAATGGCCCAGGGAAACTGCTCTCCCTTAGCCCTAGTTTTTTACCAGTTAGTTTAGAGAGACCCGGTTGCCTGCCTCGTATCCTTCTATAAACCTTAGGGGCCAGTGGTGGGGAGTGCTCTGGCCTTTGTCCTCTCTCCTTCTACACTTGATTCTTGTTTTCTGGAAGGTGGTAGCAGTGTTACCACCACAGCAGAATGGGGCTGGCAGGCAGAAATTCAGGCCTCTCGTCTCTCTCAGATATGGAAGGAAAGGGAGTTCTCAGAAATGAGCCCTGGCCTCTGCAGCAGCTGATCAGGACTCAACTCAGCTGGGGAGTATGATAGCACAGATCTCTTGGGATCTGGGACATACAGGAGAGGAGTTTTGTGGGGAGATTGGAAGGGAGAAGTGCATGAGAATCTGCTACGTGAGAGAAGTAGATGGGGGTGCCTGACTGGCTCACTTGGTGGGACATGCGACTCTTGATCATGGGGTTGTGAGTTCGAGCCCCACATTGGAGATAGAAATTAGTTTATAAATAAAAGTTTAAAAAAGAGAGAGAGAAAGGCAGTGGTTGGGGGAGGTTTAGGAAGTGTTGGGGCGGGTCTCCTGTGATTGTCATAGTGTTTAAAGAAGAGCAAAGAGGTACAATTATTTGGAATTAACTTTTAGTGACTGAACTGCTATTTTGTTTTTTTTCTTTTTTTTTCCTTTGTCTTGTTTTGGAAGGAGGGAAAATTGGAGATATGATAAACACTTTGGGTGAAAATGTGCTTGGTGGGTTTTTTAAAGTCCATTTATTTATTTCAAAAGAGAGGGAGAGAGCATGAGCAGTAGAGGGGCAGACAAAGAGGGAGACAGAGAATCCCAGGCAGGCTTCCTGCTGACAAATCCAACCATGAGATCGTGACCTGAACCAAAACCAAGAGTTGGACGCTTAACCTACTGAGCCATCCGGATGCCCCATGAGACAGCCTTAGCTTTTATAAAATTATGAAAGATTAAGAATTTACTAATTTTCATGAACTTTTTTAATAGAGCCTATATTTAATACTTTGGTAAATCAAAAGAAGTTCTTCATTAGTAAAAACATTGGAAAATGGTATTTTTGCCGTCAGGCATTATTGTGATCAGATTTTTTTTTAATGTTTATTTATTTTTGTATTTTTGGGAGAGAGAGAGAGAGAGCATGTGCAGGGGAGGGGCAGAGAGAAAGGGAGACACAGAATCTGAAACAGGCTCCAGGCATTGAGCTGTCAGCACAGAGCCTGATGCGGGGCTTGAACCCATGAACCTCAAGATCATGACCTGAGCTGAAATCTGACGCCTAACTGACTGAACCACCCAGGCACCCCTGTGATCAGATTTACTAATGCCTTCTTACATAGTTGCCTTCCCTTAACTTGACCTTTTCAGTTTTCTTTCACAGCCATTGTCTAAAAATATAAGTTTTTACTATCTTTAGAGGTGATGAGTGCCTTTTTAAAAGGTAGTCAGGACTGGACTCACGAAGGCACGAAGACTGTAAATAAAAATGACACACAATAAGCTTTTATTCAGTGTTTGTATATGTGCTCTGTTTTGAAGTTCCTCAGTGATTTTCTGCATCGTAGTTTGTTTGGAATGTGTCCACTGTGATGTCATCGAAATTCAGCATTGAACCTATTGGGGTTCGGCAAGACCGTACTTGAGTGTGATTCTGTCCCCAGAATTTTTGCCAGAATCACTGGCAAAAAAAGCACAAATCACTATGCCATCCAAATCTCTTGGGGCGCCTGGGTGGCGCAGTCGGTTGAGCGTCCGACTTCAGCCAGGTCACGATCTCGCGGTCCGTGAGTTCGAGCCCCGCGTCGGGCTCTGGGCTGATGGCTCAGAGCCTGGAGCCTGTTTCCGATTCTGTGTCTCCCTCTCTCTCTGCCCCTCCTCCGTTCATGCTCTGTCTCTCTCTGTCCCAAAAATAAATAAACGTTGAAAAAAAAAATTAAAAAAAAAAAAAAAAAAAGAAGGAATATAAGAAAGTCAGTAAAGGAGATGGACCTCTGTTTAAGTGATCTGATACCACCTTATTGTAGAGTGGGCAGTTTACCATAAAACTGTCTTATGAACTTACTTTATTTTTTTTAATTTTATTTTTTTAAATATAATTTATTATCAAATTGGTTTCCATACAACACCCAGTGCTCATCCCAACAAGTGCCTTCCTCCCTGCCCATCACCCACTTTCCCCTCTCCCTCAACCCCCATCTACCTCTAGTTTGTTCTCAGTTCTTAAGGGTCTCTTATGGTTGCCTTCCTCCCTCTGTAACTTTTTCTGTTAAAGAAACACCTTTTCATTTCAACTTTACATGTTGCTTAGCCAGTAGAAAAGGTCATTTGGAGTTAATGAATATATAAGTTTTCACTAAAACCTTTTAGAAGTTGCTAGAATTATCACAATGTACTGTACTATGCCCTTCTCATACTTACATATACTTCAACTTTTGTCCCTTTTAGTTCAAAACACTTGTTTCTGTGTTAAACCTGTCAGTGGACATTATTGCAGTGTTCAGTATCTGAAGCCTCATATAAATTGTATCCTCCTCTAAAAAAAAAAAACCAACAGGTTAAAGTACCACTGGCATATTGTTCAGATTTCATCAGCTTTTTCATCATTGACACTGGCATTTGTGCAAACAGTGAAATAAAGAGGCTGACATTTACGATTAGTGAACAAAAGGTATCAAATATCAAAAAATGTATGACTTAGAACACTTGATGTAATTTTCATCATGGTGTTATAGGTTAACAATTGAGGAATGTCATTCGTTGAGCATTTTTTTCTTTCTTTTTTTTTATGGATACATACCTGGAAGGATGCATCTGTCAAGGAGAAATGTTTATGAAGCACTAATTTTCTGACTTGCACTTAATTCCATGTTTTAAGCAGTGGAGGCTAACAGTGTGCTTTTCAGCATGCATAATAATTGCCTACAGAGTTTGTTGAAACACAGATTCTGAACCCCCCCACCCCCCACCCTAAGTTTGGGCTGGGGCCATCTTCTAACGAGCTCTGAGATAATGCTGATGCTACAAATCTGAGGACCACATTTTGAGTTGCATTATGTTCTTATGTTGCATTGTGACAGTCATTCTAGAATTAGTAATTTAGAAAGCACTTGAAATTATTATATGGAGAAAATGTAAAATCAAAATAAAATGTTCCATATTGGATAACCCATTGCCATAGCATCTCAGCTAGTTAGGATTAAGAGTCCATAATTAAAGCATTAGTTATCAGCTAGATAATTAGTTAGGATATAGATAACACATATTAATCCTGATAATATATTACATGATTTTCTGGATATCATATAGTCACCCAAGTGAGCTTATATTTTCATATCAAGACAGTTTCACAATTGTTTGTTTGTGTTCACTTTTCTCATCTTCAGTTAGTGACGTGGAGATTTTTTTTTTTAACGTTTATTTATTTTTGAGACAGAGAGAGACAGAATATGAATGGGGGCGGGACAGAGAGAGAGGGAGACACAGAATGGGAAGCAGGCTCCAGGCTCTGAGCCATCAGCCCAGAGCCCGACGCGGGGCTCGAACTCACGGACTGCGAGATCATGACCTGAGCTGAAGTCAGACGCTCAACCGACTGGGCCACCCAGGCGCCCCAGTGACGTGGAGATTTAAAGAACATAGCTCTGGGGCACATAGGTGGCTCAGTTGGTTAAGTGTCCAACTTCAGGTCAGGTCGTGATCTCATATTTCATGATTTCGAGCCCCTTTTTGGGCTCTGTGCTGACAGCTCAGAGCCTAGAGCCTGCTTCAGACTCTGTGTCTCCCCTCTCTCTCTCTCTCTCTGCCCTTCCCCCGCTTGAGAACATAGGTCTGTGTAACTGATAAATTTCCCCCAAAATGTGAGGCGGTTAAATAGATCATAAAGTTGTGAATTGTTAAGTCATGTGAGAATAGTAAAATAGCAGTTTGCTAATAAAACTTTGGAGACAGTTACCTGTGTACTGTTATAATAAAGAATCACAGAGTGGCGCCTGGGTGGCTCAGTCAGTTAAGCATCCAACTTCGACTCAGGTGATGATTTCACAGTTTGTGAGTTCGAGCCCCATGTCGGGCTCTGTGCTCAGAGCCTAGAGCCTGCTTCTGATTCTGTGTCTCCCTCTCTCTTCCCCTCCCCAGCTTGTGCTCCCTCTGTCTCTCAAAATAAATAAACATTAAAAAAATTAAAAAAATAATAATCACAGAGAGACTTTCATTCTCAGCATTTTTAATATTGTGACATATTTATGATATTTTAATTGTGAATGTTACTTTAGTCCTCTGCTCAGCAATACTTAACTTTTTAAAATGTTTTAAAGTTTGTAGAGGTTGGCATATAGTACTTAAAAGTAGTAAAACTATATATTTTCATAAAGTAGTCTGTAATTTAAACTTTTCAACAATTTGTATTAGTCTTTGCATTAATTTTCTCTGTTTTTATTTTACTTTTCTTTGTATTAATATTGAAAGAAATTTCTCATTTTTTTTCTTTATGCTTGGAAAGATTTTCTGAATTTCTTTAATAATTTTAGACATGTCTAGAGAGGTTTTTCTTTTTTTCTTTAAAGAAGTTTAAAAAAAATTTTTTTTTAATGTTTATTTTTGAGAGAGAGAGAGAGCAAGCATGAGTGGGAGAGGGGCAGAGAGAGAGGGAGACACAGAATCTGAAGCAGGCTCCAGGCTGTCGGTGCAAAGCCTGATGTGGGGCTCAAACCCACGATCCGTGAGATCGTAACCTGAGTCAGACTGAGCCATCCAGGCGCCCCTAAAGATGTTTTTCTATTCAGAGAATGTCAACGTACAGTGAAAAATGCACAGCTCTTAAGTGTTCAGTCGGTGATATTTGATACCATCCCAAGCAAGATATAGAATGTGTCTGTTCCTCCAGAAAATTTCCTGTGCCCCTTTGCAGTTAATTTCTAGCCCCAACTTCCCACCTGGAAACCAACTTTTAATTTCTATCACTATAGATTTAGTTTTGCCTAAATTTGAATTTCATGTCAATGTAATCATATAGTATGCACCCTTTTGTTCTTGCCCAATGTAATGTTTTAGATTTTCATCTATGTTATTGAGTATATCATAGTTTTTTTTCTTTTTGAATAATACTCCCTTATGTATTGAAATAGTACCAATTATTGATTCTCCTGTGGATAGACTTCATGGTTCCAGTTTTTGGCTAATATGCATAAGGCTGTGAGTATATTCTTTTATAAGTCTTTTTGTGGGCATATGTTCTTATGTTTCATTTCTCTTACGTAAATATCCAGAAGTGGAACTGCTTGACCACAGAATAGGCATATGTGTGTCTTTATGAGAAATTGTCAAATAGTTCTCTGCCAGCAACATGTGAAAGTGCTAATTATTCCATAACCTCACCAACACTTAGTGTTATCAGTCTTCTTTATTTTAGCCATTCTATTAGGTGTTTAGTAGTATCTCATAATTTTAATGTATATTTTCCTGATAACTAATGAAAAAATTTGAGCACAAGTTCATGTGCACTTTAGTGTGTTTATCTATCTTCTTTTGAAAAGTGTCTAAGCTTTTTCTCCCTGATTTTTAAATAGTATGTCTTTTTATCATTTGTAGGATTTTGTTGTTGTTGTATATTCTAGAGGCAAGTCTTCTGTTAGATATATATTTAGTGAGCATTTTTTTAAACCAGTCTGTGGCATGTCTGTTTTATTTATTTACTTTTAAAAGTTATTATTTATTTATTTATTTTTGAGAGAGAGAGGGCGTGAGTGAGTGAGGGGCAGAGAAAGAGGGAAAGAGAGAGAATCCCATGAGGGGCAGAGAGAGAGGGAGAGAAAAAGAGAGAATCCCATGAGGGGCAGAGAGAGAGGGAGAAAATCCCATGCAGGCTCTGCACTGTCAGCATGGAGCCTAAAGCAGGGCTTGAGCTCACCCGAAGCGGGGCTCGAGCTCACAAACCATGAGGTCATGACCCGAGCTGAATAGTCACCCAGGTGCCCCTATTTGTTGTTGTTGTTGTTGTTGTTGTTGTTTTATATATATAGAGAGAGCAAGTCAAGGAGAGGGGGCAGAGAGAGAGAGAGAGAGAGAGAGAGAGAGAGAGAATGTTAAGCAGGCTCCATGGTCAGCATGGAGCCCAGGGTCGGACTCAATCCCACGACCCTGATCATGACCTGAGCTGAAATTAAGAGCTGAATGCTCAGCCAACTGAGCTACCAAGGCACCCCTTGTCTATTTTCTTTTTTATTTCTTTTCTTTTCTTTTTATTTTTGAGAGAGAGAGTATGCACAGGGGAGGGGCAGAGGGAGACAGGATCCGAAGCGGGCTCTGTGCTGACAGCAG
The DNA here is from genome assembly GCF_022837055.1 of Prionailurus viverrinus. NCBI lineage: Eukaryota > Metazoa > Chordata > Mammalia > Carnivora > Felidae > Prionailurus > Prionailurus viverrinus. Next base: position 85,973,491 of record NC_062570.1, read on the forward strand.
AGCGCCTGACGTAGGGCTCAAACTCATGAACTGTGAGATCATGACCTGAACCAAAGTCGAATGCTTAACCAACTGAGCCACCTAGGTGCACTCCCCCCACCATCTTGTTTTTTTACATTTTTCTAACTTAAATTTTAGTTCGGCTTTGTCTACTTTCTTAATGGTGTCTTTGCTGAGCAGGAAGTTTTAAAATTTGATGAAGTTCAATTTATCCATTTTGCATCATTATTGTTTTTTCTTTTTGTTTTCTGTCAAAGTACTCTTTCCCTACCCCAAGGGGTAAAAATATTCTTATGTATTTCCTTCTAGAGGCTTTATGGTTCTGTGTTTTACATTTGTGTCTGTGATATCATTCATCTTGCTTTAATTCTTCTGTATGGAATGAGATAGAGATTGAAGTTAATTTTTTCCACATGGCATCCAGTTGTTTGAGTTTAATTTATTGAACTGCCTTGGCACCTTTGCTGAAAATCAATTGAATATATATATATATATATATATATATATATATATACACACACACACACACATATATATATATTGAATATATCATACATATCAGTTGAATATATATATTGAATATATATATATATTTAGCACCTTAAATGACATACTTATCTTCTTGCTAATAATTACCATTTTTAAATTGTACTCTGTATCATGGAATAAAATTTACTGCATTCTCATGCCACAAAGATTAGACCTAAAAGCCTCAGATGGTGACTTGCTAATTTAAAATAGCAGTGAGGAAAAATACTGAGTTAGTAAGAAATTGAATTATGCTTTGACTATCATATCATAGACCTGATATAAGACTCAATAAAATTTAGTGGTAGCTTTTAGTTTTGGGTAGCCAGGAACTAATTCTTGATTTTGTAGGGCTTTCTTGGTAAGGCTTCTTGCACAAATCTTCACACAGTGGTAGAGGAATAGGTCAGCTAGAGAACTTTTAATTGTAACAAACGTTGTTTTGGGTTTTGGATATTACTTAAATAGCCTAACTGTAGGGACTGCCTAAACCTCAGTATGGGAATGACTTTTATGAACATTATTTGGTAAATCATGGCCATAAAAAGATAAAACAGTAAAGCTTTAGTTTTCCTTTCTTTAGTCATTATATTAATGAACTTAAACATTTAAATGTTGATAACTGTTAGATTTGGTATAGGAAGAGAAATAGTTTGCCAGTGGGAAAATGGAAGCCTCACTCTCTGTTTGCCCTATAATCTTTCTCTCAGCGTGCATGATGTTTTTCTGTGTAACCAGATATCACAATAGCTTTTGCTCTGCTAGTGAGGATCATCAGCTGTGTGAAAAAGTTCAGCATGAAAACAAATTCACTGTCAAAACCACTAGTCTACATTATGATTAAAATACTTTGTGAATTCTGGATTGAGGATTGAAGTCACTTTACTTCATTTTACTTGCCACAATTCATTGAGTGACTTTGGCCTTAGCAACTTGGGTAATACATGACATTGTACCTATAAATTTTTTGTGTTTCGGGGCGCCTGGGTGGCGCAGTCGGTTAAGCATCCGACTTCAGTCAGGTCACGATCTCGCGGTCGTGAGTTCGAGCCCCGCGTCAGGCTCTGGGCTGATGGCTCAGAGCCTGGAGCCTGTTTCCGATTCTGTGTCTCCCTCTCTCTCTGCCCCTCCCCCGTTCATGCTCTGTCTCTCTCTGTCCCCCAAAAAATAAATAAACGTTGAAAAAAAAAATTTTTTTTTAATAAAAAAAAAATTTTTTTGTGTTTCACTGTCTCTAGTCAGTGAAAGAATTTAAGTGACTGTGCCATTATTAATTGACAAGTATGTCAAACTAACCATATTAATGTCATGAAATGTAAATCTGGTGACTTGCCTGTTTTATTATAAACATTTTGAAGCAAAAGAATAAGTATCAAAGGGGAAAAACTAGTCTACTAGTTCAAAGGTAATTACTAAGGTAACTTTTAAAATTAAAATATGTTTTGTAATGTATTTGATAAAGCATTCAGAGTAATTGCTGGTGGAAAATTCTGGTTGAAAACTATCAAGTGGTTCTTTGTTTACTTGAGAATGAAAAAAATTACATATTTGAGTATCTGCTACTGTTATCCCCACATTATTTAAGTGACCTGTCTCTATATCTAGATAACCTTTCCTCACTTATTTGTTGAAAGGCTACTGAACTGCAAATGACATATTGATTCTTTCAGAACTGATAGATAAAGAGAAGGGAGAACCACGAAGAATGTAGGGAAAAAGAGGAGATAATGTAAGTATCCAGTAAGCCAAATTTATATTCGCATTTGAGAATTGATGAATTGGCATAAAACTTTCTTTTTTGACCAAATACTTTAAAGAAATTACTGCATATTGAAACCTTTTTAAACATTTCTTAGATTTAGAAAACACAAGTGAGAAAGATTTACTAATGAATTAATTTACATTCAAATGTTTTGGTGAGTTCTTTACAGTTGTTTCTTACCAATCTGCCCTAGAATAACCGTTTTTCAATAAAAGTTTATGTTTGGGGATTTATAACTTTAAAATCTTTAGGGCTGAGCTGGAAGATGCAAGATATTTATTTTCAACTATGATTATATAATCATAAGATTTCATAAGAAAAAGCTAGTAGTTCATCTGCAGTGATCTCCATGGCCAAGCACATTGTATAAGGAAAGCTTCAGACTCTGCATAGTTTGTGCCGTCAGGTCCTGCTTATCTGCACGTACCTATTTCTGTTTGTGTTAGTCATCCTCTCTAGGTAAATTGTCCATGAGACCAGTGATTCCATCAGCAAATTATCCAGAAAATGCTGTCTTTGCATGTTGTGACAGATCATGTCACTGGTGAATTTATAGCTACTCCAGTGGTCTAATTAACCTGGCAGTTGTCTCCTGTGCCCAACACTGTTGTCTCGTTGCCTTGGCATCTTAGTTTTCATCTTCCCATTACCTTCTTTCTTAACTGAAACTTACATTTACAAGTTTGTTTTGTTTTGTTTTTGTTTTTTCTTTTTACCTACTCACGTCACCCTCTTTACTCATCACCCCCCTCTTATTTTTGATTGGCAGTATCATCCAGATAAACAAAGTGCAGATGTGCCAGCAGGAACAGTGGAGGAATGTATACAGAAGTTCATCGAAATTGATCAGGCATGGAAAATTCTAGGGAATGAAGAGACAAAAAAAGAGTATGACCTGCAGCGGCAGGGTAGGTATTTGTGCTGAGGGGCCACAGCACACTGACGCCCTGAGGCATAATCCACGGCCATTCCTGGGGAGCCATCTCCAGCATTTGGCGGAGTTATTGCCTTCTTTACTCCTACCCCACCATCATGATTTTCAATTATGTCCTACTCTTAGTAGTGATGAATCACGGTTTTCAGTTATGTCCTACTCTTAGTAGTGATGACTGTGTATCCATTGAGAAATTAACAAGACTACTACGGGATGTGGCTTCTTACGAAGCCACGAAAGCTACTTCCCTAACTAATGAAAAGTGCTTAATTATACATTTCTAATTAATAGGTTTTCTATGTTTAATAACTTCTTTTTATTATATTTAATTATGTACTGATTACAGTTTTAACTGTAGTACTTTTAACAATGTATACTGTATTAATGACAGCCTAAAGAAAGGTACTATATGGGATAACATCATAAAGCACTCTGTGGTCTTTGAGTTTGTTTTAGTCTAGTTTCATGATTGTCTCCTGGATAAACTATTCTTTATAAGATTGCTATAAATGGCATTTTAGGAATGCACACTTCCTAAGCAGTTGTAAGTCATTTCTTTTATGCATTTTAGAAAATAGCTTCCTAAAACAGTGACAAGCTCTTGTGAGAAAGAAAGGGAGAAATGTAGGTCAGGTTTGTCACACATAGACTGCGGTTACACGAAGTGATAGGCTGTCTTTCTGCACTGGCCTTGGGATAGGAGCCCCTCAGTCTTCTATTTGAACCTTCAATATGCACCCTGCATGCTAATGGGAGGAGTCAATAATCAGTTACAGCCTGTGGGGAAAACACTCAATTGCACTCTGCAGTAGCGCACCAGGTTCAGCACTGACTCATATGTGTTGATAAAAGCTGAGTCTCTGTAGTTGCTTATTGAATGCCCCCCACCCCCCACCATCCCCTACACTGGCACATCATCAATCCTAACAAAATGATTTTAAGGCTTCTACTACTAAAGTTATGAAGATTTGATTTGAGAAACTAGGCTTCTCTAAAGCACAGGATTATAGGATGAAGCCAATGATATATATGGAATATCCATATTTATTTTCAGAGGGAGTTGTACTGATAAAATTAAGTATTACTCCCAGGCAGTGTTTGATACCTTTGTGTGTAAAGACTTCACGAGCTATTAGTTTATATCTTGGTGTGTTTAATAGTGACTTTCATCATACTCTTCAGCTCTAAGGCCCTTCTGCTTCAGTTCTAAGGCCCTTTTGAGCTTACTTTTTAAAAATATTAAGAAACTGATGAGTATAATTTGCAGTGAATTTGGACTTATTTTTAATATGGCTTGAATATTGGGTCTTCTATTTGGTGCATATACAAACATCTTTCAAATGCTGTATTTCTTTTGTAAATGTGTTTTACCTCTGGCAGAAGAATGTAGAGGTGGTTCCATTTGAGGGTGAATTCTATTTATAGGTTTTTAACCTTGGTTCACGTGAAAGAATTTCTGTGAAAAGTACCGAAACATACACATGATTGTGTTGTGTGTGAGAAGTTACGTCTGTGCTTTTGCACATCTTTACCAGTCTTTCCTTTGTAAGTGTATTTGCTTCAAATAGGGATAATCCACACAACTGTATTTTGAGAGGTGTAGAGTATGAGCTGTCTCTGTTGCTCTGCATTTTCCCACTCCGCGGCCTTTTACTGTTAAGAACCTGTCAGTAAAACTGAGTGGGAGCCCGCTGGCTAAAGAGAAAAAAGGCAGGGAGAGATCAGGGATAAAAAATGAATCTCTCTTGGTGAGGAATAGGGTGTCAGTAGACCCAAATAGAGAGAAATAGGAAATGGGGTTAAAAGTGAGCAATGGAATTACATGAAGGAAAGTTTTAAAAAATGTTGTAAGAACAAATAATCAACATCTTCACGCCTTTCTCGTTGCCTTTGAGAAGTCCTTGGAAATGTGGATTTCTTTTGAGCTTTGAATCCTTGGTTTTAAGGTTTTTTTAAGAGAAGGTAACGGCAGCCTATTGCATCACAGGGGACTATCAAAGGTCACTGATAGCCACATTTAGACAAAACAAATACAGGGAGAGTTGGGCCTGATTCATGATATGGATAAATAGGCCCACCTTCTGCTTGGAATTTATATAATATCCAGTTTGCTTTGCAGGTTTTTTCAAGCACATCCTAGGAGTACAGTAGAGGTACAACTTTTTATGACATTTTAATATGTCAAATCTAAGTGCTAAGTATTTCCTTCATTATCAGTGGCTGCAAATAGTGATAATGCTTTATTTCAGTTTTAAATTGACATTGAATTGCTGTTTAGATAAGTAGAAGTCTCTTATCCAAATATAACTTGCTGTTTTTAAGCCTTTCATATGAGAGCTATTTTTAAGAATTTTGTAATAAAACAAGTTTCATATTGTCATTTCTCTTGAATGCTGGCATTAATTTTTCCTTCTTGACCCATCTTCAGTAATTGGCTCCTCAAAAGAAGGAAATGAACTTGAACTTCTAACAGTGAAGATTTAGATTTGATAGAAGGAAAACCTTTGAGAGTGATAATTTGTTAAAGACCAGGATAGGTTACCAAGAGAGAGAAAATTTGTTATAACCAGGTCAAAGCACTCTTTTTTTCTGGGTCACCCCCTGGGGACATGGAAATAGCTTTGTTACACAGAACTCTTTTTTGTATGTGTTGCTAGTTCATTATAGAACTTTCTTTTCATAGGGTGTGCTTTAAATATATTTGTTTCCTACCTTCCATGAACTTGGAGTATAAAATAAATTTGAGCTCTGTAATACTTGGGAAGGAGGTAGGAGATATTTTATTGGCTGATGTGGAATGCTTTCTCATATTTCACAGCTCAAAGTTGGTGCTCTGGTGTAAGGAGAGCCTCATCAATATTGCCCATAACCATTTATTTCTGTAAAAGATCATTTACAGGGGCCCTTGGTGTCTGTATTTCTTTGCTTCGCAAAAGATATTATCAGATGAGTTCTAATAAAAAAAAAAAGTCTAGCTATGTAAAGTACATACATTTTTTTCTTCCTCATTTCCACGTATCTATTCTTATTTGATAGTTCTAGGGCAATGTTGGCCAGGCTGAAGAAAAGCAAATCTAAAAAAGGATGAATAATATTCAGTTCCCAGATATTTAACATTTTGAAAGCAGTGTTAACTAGTGAATTTAATCAATTAGTTCCAGTTGGCAATTTACCTTATTGTTTCTAAGGATGCTTCCAAAGACTTGCTTCCCATGTTCCCTTGAAAGGCATGTAGTTATTCAAGATTAGGCTTCAGACAACCATATGAGCACTTTGGAAAATCTTTTCAGGATCTGTAAAATGTTTTTATGAATAATATCTTTGAATAGATTTTGGTGCCTTTATAAATCTTATGGGGAGTTTTCTGATATATTAAACACATTAAAAAACACATCAGAAGTATATCATGGGAAAATAATAGGAATTGTGATTCAGTTGCTTTGTAATGTGACAGTCACACAGATCTCTAATGTCTCAGTGGCTGTACAGAGTGACATGGCTAATGAGGTAGGTTGACTTCTTTGTGACCTGAAGTGGAACAAACCTTCAAAATGGTTTCAGTCAAATTAATAAAAATAAACCTCCAAATGAAGTCAGTCAAATTAAATAATGTTAAAAAAAAAAAAGTTCATTGTGTTTGGGATCCTTCCTTAGTGGTATATTATTTTTATATTAAGATGTATCTTGGTGTTCTGTTAGTAAATTATTTTGGTAAGGTGGAGTCTTCATGTTATACAATTGGCCAAGTACCTGGATACCCAAAATAGCCTGGCTCAGAAGGAGATTAGGCCAGACATTGTAAAGTCAGTGTGTCTTTACTCAAAGCTAATCAGCTATTCTCCCCTAGCTAGATACAAAAGGTCACTTCTGGTGTTGTATTTTACAATTTACCTTGTCCCTTTTATTAGGATAAATATTTGAGAATGGAAGATTAGGAAATAAATTCTGAGCCGAATATGGAAAATATCTAAACACCACCAACATTTATGTATCAACTTATAATTTCTTAGTAAGAGCCCCAAATAAGGACCTTCCTGAAAGCAAGTTAATGCTAAAGACTGATTAACTCCATAAGAGTGGAAATAACGCTTTTAAATGTAGATAATATAAATCTGAGTTACGAATAATGACTTAAGGCCAGGAGATACTTGTGTAGATTATGTGCTAAAACTGACCCTTACAAAATACTTGTATTAGTCAAGTTAGAGTTTCCATCTGTGGTCATATCAGTATTTCCATTTGATTTTAGGAATTTGAAAATTGGCTGTAAAAATGTGCTTCAGGTAAAATTTGAACATAAGCATCAGGGGGCATGTTTTGTTTTGTTTTGTTTTGTTTTGTTTTGTTTTGTTTTGTTTTGTTTTGTTTGGGTGACTGTTTCTGGGAAAAGTATGTGAAATGATGCCGAAAATCCATCTGGACAGTTAGGGACTGGCACTTTCTTCAGATGGAGAAAAGAGTATAGACAAAACTTTTTGTGAGGGTCCTGCTCCATCTTGTCATAAGAAGGTGACTACTCATGTTATCTGTTACTTTTACTTGAATGCAAATAACTTTTTTGCAATAAAAATTTATTTTAAGATCCTTTCTCAATGGTTTTAAATAAAAATTTGACTAGTTTGAAAGAATGAATGTTATGGGAACCTATGGGCAAGACTACACTTATAATTCTGATATAGTTGGACATAATTGGGAGTTCTGATTTAATAATAGAGAAAATGTAAGATTTTAGGGAATTTGTGCCTCCCATTTTAACTTCACTCTCAATTTCTACTTGGGTACTTGATCCAATTGAAATCAATGAGTCTTTTTTTGTTTTTTGTTTTTTTAACTGTTTACTAATTTTCGAGAGGGGGGCGGTGTGCAGAGAGAGAGGGAGACACAGAAGCCAAAGCAGGCTCCCGGCTCCAAGCTGTTAGCACAGAGCCCCATGTGGGGCTCGAACTCATAAACCGTGAGATCATGACCTGAACTGAAGTCGGACGCTCAACCGAGCCCCTCAGGCGCCCCAAAATCAATGAGTCTTAACCCAAAATAGGGTTACCTTTCTCAGTGCTTATTTTTTTCTTTCAGACTTGAAACTTTCGTTTCATATTACACTCTGATTACTTCTACTTTGCTCAATAAACAACCAATGAATTAGAAATGAGTTTTGACATTTCTGTAATTTTTTTTTTCTGTGTGATCTTTTTATTCTCACAGCTACCATGGTAGTCCATACCCAGAGTAGAACACATACCCATATTATTTCCATAGCTGCTAATTGGCCTTCTACAGAGGTTCACATTTTGATTGGTCTAGCTTTCTTTATTCTCACTCCTCTGTTTAAGAACTTTTATAACCACCCTCTCCCCAACCCAACATTTTCCCATTCAGCTAGAATTTAAATGGAACAGAAGCTTTGAAGTTTGTTCCTAATTACTTTTTCAGCCTTGTCACCAATCACAAACCTAATGTGAATCTTCTTCCCTGGTTCATTTAGGGGCTCTCAAACACATATGCTTATGCTGTTGTCATGACTCAGAACACCCTCCCATTCTGATTCTTCCCAGTTTTTTTTTGTTCAAGTTTGAACTCAAGATCATCAATCCACCTCCCACCTCCCAAAGAAAGCTTTCCCTGACATTCTAATCTGCCATCATTTCTAATCTCTGAATCTAATGTACAAATTAATTATTTTGCACTTTTTCTCTGTGACTCCTATCTTTCAGTTTTGTTTGATACTTCGGAAGGACAATAATTGTGTGGACCATGGCTTTGATAATAATGGGCTGATAATAATGGGCTGATTTTAATGGGACTGACAATAGCAAAGTACATCAAACTTCTTAACACTGTTACAAATCCACACAAGGTCAAGAGTTGCTACCTTCCTACACTGTGGTACTTGAGGCTTTCCCCCACTCATAATGGATTACTCTTTAGTCATTTTCTTATGGTCTGTTATGAACAGGTCACCACAAGCATTATGAGATAACAATTAAAAGAGCTACTGTTTATTGAGCACTAGATCTATGGTAATTGTCTTTCAATCATTGTTTAACAGCCTCTTAAGGAAGATATTAATACCTGCTTTCCAGAGAAAGAGTCTTGAGGTTCAGAGGGGTTAAGTAATTTGACTAAGGTCACATGACTAGTAATTGATAGAGGGGAAATTCAAAAGTCATTCTCTGACTTTTAATCATTGTGCTGGGCTGTCAAGTTTTGAATAGGTGTGTACAACCTACTATTTTTAGTTCCAGATAATCAGGAGTGAGTTCCTATTTGAGGGTCAGAACGAGAGGCCAGGCTTACTTGTAATGCTGTTCTACCTGCTGTGTACTGAAACGTGAAATTCAGTTTCCGGTCTTCATTTGGTATCTGTCATGAGCACTGGGTTGACACTCAGTTTATAAAAGCCCCACAGTTCTCCAAGTCCATAATTAAACTCCAAGTTTTTAATTTTTCTTTGATATGGAAAGCCTTGCAAGTGACTCTTTAATTTCATCTGGGAAAGGATTATAGAGCTTTCGGATTTAATGAACAGGTTTCAAATTAAATGTTGCCTGATTCTGAATCTCTTTTATCAAGGTAGAGACTGTTCTAAGAACAGAGACTGTTAAGGACAAGGAAACTGATTTCCTTCCAGTTAGTTCCTATATGAAAATTTTAATTATGTATAGTGAAGTGATTTTTAAGAATGAGGTGATTGTTTAAAATTAAATTACTTGGTTTTAAAACATCAAGATGCTAAGAGAAAAACACTGCTCTTAGCTTTTAACACACAGATGACTTAAAGCTTTAAGTGTGAAATTACGTATTTTAAGACATAAAAATAAATACAGTAGACTAATTGCTAAATGAGAGCATTCTGGGGACTTGGTCGCTTGGGTAAGTTACGACATTGCTACACATGAATAGTAGGGACTGAACTGCGGATGGACTAGATCTTTTGGCCAATATTGGGTTGAATGAGACTTGTGATATCTCAGCCATAATGAATAAAGTTAAATTCCTCTCCACCACAGCTTTTTGTTGCTGTTATTTATTTTTACTTATTTATTTGAATTGTAGCTTTAGTTAGAAAAGGTTTCCTGGGATTAGGAAATGTAATTATTAGGCAGCAAAGAGTTGTTTTAGAAATTTTACTATCATTAGGAGGAAGCTTTAAAAGACTGGAATGCCATTGTCTTGTAAGAAGTAAGAAATATTTATTGATTCCCAAATGGAGCTGAAAAAAACCTTTCCTCTTTTAGAAAGTTGTGAATGACCCAGCGAGAGCTCTAGTAAGCTTTACTGAACCAAGCTGCTAATAGTTATTTAATGTTATTCTTCAGTGTGAAAGAATCTCCCTAGATTTTCCTTTTAATCTCTTTGAATTGCAGGCTCATAAACCTCTCTGATGAGTCCTGCCAGTGTTTTCTCAGATCCCACTGTTGAGACAATGGAACCACAGAATTCTTTCACCTCTTGTTGTCAGACAAATCCAATAGAACACAAGGTCATAAGGGCCTATACTTCTAAAGGTTGAAAGATTCTTTTCCAAGTAACCACATAAATTATTTGATTTTATCATTATATTCCTCAGGAATCTCTCTTTATAATTCATTGCTTTCTGTATGTACATAAATTCGGATCTTTTTCTTGTCTCCATATTTGGCTAAGCTGTGGGTACTGCACAGGGTGTGAGCAGGCCTACATACCTTAGGAAAAGCTAAGCCCGTTTCCTTCAAAGAATTAGGAATCATGTAGTGTAACTGGACTTAAGATAGAGTACCCAAAATGCCAGGCATTGCGTTTTCCTTCCAAATGGCTGGGTTTGCTTGTTTTTATTACCATTCTGTGGCTAAGATTCCAGATTTAAATCTTGGATCTATTCCTTTAATTAAATCACTTTCTAAGTCAGTTTATGTTTTCTCAACATTTTTAGTAGTGTCATGTTAACGGAAAATTTTAAGATAGGGTTTACATTTTCAGATACCTATTGAAATATTGTAATGAGAAAAAATATTTATAATATGTAATAGTTAAAAGGAACTTATCTATTTTGCAGATGCCATGCCTGATTAGTAGACAATTATCAAAGCTAATTACAAGGTTCCTGTGAGTTACTTTACAGGCTAGGGAGGAATTAAGTTTTCTAATTATAACTACAATGGTGGACAAGCAGAGATCATTGTTTAGAAAGAAAAAAAAAAACAACATTGATTTGTTTGTGCTCCTTCCTTGTAATCGTAGTTAGTAGGGGGGAGGTTGCTGTTGCCTCACTCCCTGGACACCTGCCTCTCAACAAAGGATCGTGGTCACCTCCCCACCCCCTACATTTAGATTCACCTTTTACTTGTATGTCCCCCCTCAGCTCATTATACAATTCTCCAGGGATCCAATCTCCCTGAGTTAATCACCCCCAGCCTTTTTAAGAAGTTGTTAGATTACCATCTTTTCAAGGAACACACACTTTCCTATGAGGCTTTTAACTTCTTTCCCCTAACTTTTGTTTCCTTATTTCTATTAAAAAGTATAGCTATTGGAGGCTTAACACACTACCTTTAAAACTTTTTGTTGAACTATACATACAGAGAAGTGCACCAGTCCTAAGTGTCCAGCTTGATGGATTTTCACAGTAAACGCATCCAACTAACCAGCACCCAGAAGGCCCTGCAACTCCTTCTAGTCCCTACTCTCCCCCCACACCTAACACCACAGTGTCACCCAGCAACAGAGTAGTTTTGCCTGTTATATTTCAGAAAATGGGGAATCGCCTGGTGTGTTCTCTTTTGTGTCAGATACGACTTTTAAAGTCAGAATTCCCACAAAAACTTGGACAGTGTCCACATAATATTGAATAATCAGATAAAACATATAAATGTTTAGATCAGCCACAGAACATGAAAATATTTTTTAGTATACTTTTAACTCTGACTTGGGAAAGTACTCGTTGCATTCTATTTCCCTCTTGTGAGATATCATCTAAGTTGACCTTTCAACTTAAAATAGGTAGCTAAAGTTACTGTACATTAAGAAGAAAAAAATAATAAAAAGGTAAAAGCCACTGTTTTTGAGTAGGTGGAACAATAGAGTTCCATATGAAATAATAACTAGGTAAGAATAACAATAGCTTCCTAATAGAGAAGCAGAAAAATATGAAGCTGACTTCCTCGGCAGTTATCTTTTCCAGTTATTTCTCACTTATTATTTTAAAATAGAAAATAGCATAATGGATATATAGGAATGAGTTGTCTTTTTCTATAATTGCTGTATTGCAGGTGTCCAAGATAGGTTGGATTAAAAAGGCTTATTCATCTTATCAACTCTGCCTTGTCTGATTTGCTTTGATTTCAGAATTACTTAAGATCTAATAAGATACCCTGGAATATAGGCAGCTTGATTGTAAATCATTTACATATGTTTTTCCCCTAATTATAATCTGTTAAGTGCCGATTACCCCCACTCCTCAAATCTAAAACAATGTTTCATTTCCCCATTCAAGCAAACTACCTTAGTCATTCTTTGTAAGGAAGTGAAACATGTGATTAAGATTTTTTTTTCTCTATCCATGGGACTTCCAGGGAGAAGTTTTTAAAAATTAAAATACCAAATAGCCTACAGCCAAGTGTACCTTATGTAGAATGTGGAAATTGTTTTGTTCAGAAATCACTTCGCATACTGATACAGTGTGCATATGCTATTCAGTGGGCCCCCGACATGGAGGGGCTACACCTGGCCACTGGGCAATGTCTGTATCTTTGGATTTTAGGGCCACTTTAATAGACTGTTGGTACCCAGTAAATATGAAGTGATGTAATATTTGACATACTTAACAGAAAGCAATAGTGAGTTCAAAATATTGTAAAATTTTTTCATCTATTTTAAAATTGTGTAACTCACCAATAAATTTGAACAGGCAGTTATTAAATATAATTAAATTGTAGGCATTCTCACATGGAACAAAGGAAAGCAGTCTCAGCAAGTGAACAAGAGACTAGTGAGACAGCTAAAGAAAATTTCATTGGGGTGAGGGGTGGATTTTAGAAGTTTCTTTTAAGCACTGACTTCTAGAAGAACAATACAAGCATACGTGAAGTATAACATGCCTTTAAAAACAAAGACAAATGCTTATCTATAGTGGCTTCCTTTGTCCCAGAGTTTACTTGTTTTAAGCAAGGGCGCGCGCATGCTTTTACCACCTAGACCATACTTTTATTAAATTTGTTTGGAATTTCAGGCTTCTTTGAACCTTCCACCTGTAGGGAAAACTTAAGCCTAGGAAGTAGCAATAGAACATCAACACAATACAGTTGTATTATATGGTTATTGAAATCTTTTATTAAAGTATTGTCTTTAAGTTTCCTACGACTCTGTTGAAAGCAATTAAAATCAGATGACAAACAGCCCCCTACATTTGGTTAGAGCTTTATTCTTTTTTTTTTTTTCTTTTAAGTAAGCTCCATGTCCAGTGCAGAGCCCAATGTGGGGCTTGAACTCACGACCCTGAGATCAAGACCTGAGCTGAGATCAAGAGTTGGATGCTTAACCAACTGAGCCACCCAGGCGCCCCTAGAGCTTTATTCTTTAAAGCACTTTTAGCCTGATTTCATTTGATTAGAACAACACCCTGGTGTTGGTCTACTCTGACTGCCATAAGCAAATTCCATAGACTGGGTGGCTTAAATAACAGAAATTTATGTGTCATAGTTCTGGAGGCTGCAATTCCAAGATCAGGGTGCCAGTCAATATGGTTTCTTGCTGCAGTTGATTTCTCTTTTGTGTCAGATACGACTTTTAAAGTCAGAATTCCCACAAGAAGAATGTGTCTAATAAGAGATTAAACACACATATACCCAATACTGGTGGCTTGTAAATGGCCTCTTTGTTGCTGTGTCTTTATATCCTACTTTCCTTGGTGCCTGTGCATGGAGATAAACCTCTCTTCCTCATCTTAATAAGGCTACCAATTCTATCGGATTAGGACCCCACTCTTGTGATCTTATTTAACCTTAATTACCTCCTAAAAGGCTTATCTCCAAATACTTCAACATATGAATTTGGGGGGCACACAATTTGGTCCATAACAACCCTTCTGAAGTAGCTAAGAGATAACTCAGTATATCTAAGGTATATTTCTAAGGTTAGAAAGCTAGTAAGATTTTACAACTAAGGTTCAAATAGTTACTTTTGCCCAACTCCACGCTGCCTTCCTTAGTTACAGGTATAGTTTATCTGACAAAAAAATTCCCTTTCACAAAATAGAGGTCACTAGTTAATCACAAGGAATTATCAAAATCAATTCTATGGTTTTTGCTTGTTCAATGTTTGTGGAAAATAGGATAGATTTTGACTGTTAAGGCTTATAAGAAGTGGACTATTAGGTAGCCTTAAAACTGCTGTCAAAAGTGGTAAAATGAGTTTTTAAATGGTAAGTAAAGTAGAACTGTAGTCCCCAGGCTGGAGTTGTCTTTTCAGCATTCTTCATGGTTATGATTAGAGTATCAAATTAAGCATCTCTTTATATTTTACAGAAGGTGATCTAAGAAATACGGGACCAGTAGATGCTCAAGTATATCTCGAAGAAATGTGTTGGAATGAAGGTTGAGATTTTTTCTCTTGACTACAGTAGAGAAAAATATTAGAGATTTTCTTTAAGAAGAAAAACTCTCATGGGATATTTGGTAATCTTAAAAAATAGAATAACTTGGCCATATATATATATATATATATATATATATATATAGTGTTTTTAAGAATATTTTTGTTTCATTCTAAAGGTCCATTATTGACCCATTTCCAGTTCTGGTATTTTATTTTTATTTTTGAGAGAGAGAGAGAGCGTGAGCTGGGGAGGGGCAGAGAGGATCAGAAGTGGGCTCCATGCTGACAGCAGAAAGCCCAGTGTGGAGCTCAAACTCATAAACCGCAAGATCATGACCTGAGCCAAAGTCGAACACTTAACTGACTGAGCCACCGAGGTGCCCCTCCAGTCATTTTTCTATTCTAAATAGATGTTAGGTACATAAAGTTTCATGAGATTTTCTTTTTTACATGATTTGGGTTTTGGTTTACTCCCCACTAGTGTAATAGGGAAAATAATTTTTTCCATCCTCCTGTGATGATATTTGAGATGAATTCCTATTAGAATTTTTATTTTTGTTTCTTTATATGGAATCACAAACTGTCAGGGCAGGATTCCTAATACTACACTCTCCTGCTTGGAACTTGGTTTTTTACCCACCATGAAGTCATTCTTTTTCCCTTTTCTATTATTAGATTTTTAAAACAAATCTAATTTCTCTACTCTTCTGATAGTTTTATGAATCACTCTGGCTAGACACTGTGAAGTTCCTTCTACATTCATGTTTCTCTGGACAAGTGAAGAAAATCTTAACTAATTCCTAGAATTTTTATATACTTTATTCCTAACTTTATTGTTTAGCCTAGGGTAAAAATTCCCTAGGGGTTTATAAAAATTTACTAGTGAGTATGGTTAGGTAGAAGATAAATAGCACATCCTTACTGAAAACAAGTTTACTGGAATATTTTTTTTTAATGGCAAATTTTTGACTTCATGCTCTTAGATGGGTCACAGGCTGTTGACTTAGGAGGAGAATCATGTTTCTGCCTATAGGCCACTGTGCTCCTGAAGTGCCAAATGAAATCATAGTGTATAAATTCTCATTTGCAGTGAATGATTGGGAAATTTGAGGTTTTGTGTACCTGGGGCTCCAGGGGTTAATAATGGTTTCATCAGAGTAAACGAGAGAACTGCTATGAACACACTAGTGACATAGGATCTGGTGAAAGACTTCTTTTAGTTCATGGAGGGGACAGACTAAAGCATGTCATTTATCAAGGAGACCTGCCCAACTAAATTTATTTTTTGAAAATATAGTATTGGTACCTCATCAGTCAGTATTGGGTATATGTGTGTTTAATCTCTTATTAGACACATTCTTCTTGCTGCAGTTGATTTAATTAATATATTTTGTTTCCTAATGATTCCTGAGAATATGAAAGAGCCAAACTGGTTTTTGTAATTTTTCCTTCAGTAGCCTTTTAAAAATATGAATATTAGATTTTATTTTAAATGAATATGGATTGGTTGTTCAAGCATCTGTTAAGTCAACAAATACAATGAGTTTTCTGATACAAATGTAAAAAAACAAGATATTAAAGGGAAATGTACAATATGAAATCGTCAAGTTATAAATGTGTCACTGTCCTTGGGATTCCCTTAAATAAACTGTACAGTGCAGAAGATGCACTAACCGCAGCCAATGAATCAGTTATAAGAAGCTACAGTGAATCTTAAAAGTATCAGACATACTTCGACACTTATTTCAATTAATGTTTGTTTTTTTTTAATATATAAAGATGGAAATAATCCTTATTGTTGAGAGATAATCCTTAAGAGAACATACTGAGCAGCCAACAGCTGCATGAAGCTGTTATTTTTGCAAGAATATTAAAAACCAGTAATCTAAGTTCTGCAATTGAATTTGCAATTTCGAATTGTTCTTTGCAATTGAAAAGAGCATTCTTGACAGATGCAGTTCAATACCAAGTGTGATCAACTGGGCAAATAAGAAATCGAAGATTCCTTCATAGCCATTTTCAGAATAGCCTTGGAAAGTGAAGATCCCGAGCAGGAGAAAAGTGGATGAAGCCCTACATGGTAGACATAGCCACATTACCATCTTCTTGACCCAAGGACAGTATGAAACAGTGCATTTTACTATGTTTAAAAGGCATCCCCAAAGAACTGTTGAGGGAGTGAAGTTAACCTTTTCCCCTTAGAGTTAGTCTGTTTCACAACTTGGTCATTTTGCCTTCAATGTATTTAAAATGGTTTCTGTGACGATATCACTTTGTTAAGTGAGAGAATAATACAAGAAGAAACGTAACAAGATGTGAATTTTTAGTGAGCATTAACATTTGGAATCCTCTATGACAAAACTCCACAGTAGCCCATGGTGGCCTCTGCATCATTTACTGAGCACCTGTCACCTCAGATTGTTTCTCAGTGTTCACTGAGGTGGTAAAAAAACAAGAGGGAGATTTAGCTTAAGAAAGCCCTTGGTTATAATATGTACAATTTTAGACAATTTAATAATGAAACAATTCACTTTGAAAGCATGCTCTACTACAGTATATATGTTGGCTCAGACAGAAAGGATGTTAGCATTTTAAAATACAAGATCAAATAATTTTGTCTATGGAGAAAAAAGGCATTGTGATGAGAAATAAGGATTGTGTGAATGAATTCATGTTTTCCTTACTGGTAAAAGAAACACGTAAAATTGGCTTATTTGTTTATTAAGTAGGCTCCATGCCCAGAATGGGGCTTGAACTCACGACCCTGAGATCAGGAGTCACATGCTGTACCGACTGAGCCAGCCAGGCACCCCAAAAGTTGGCTTGTTAATTTTTCCAAGGCCAAACTTGATTAGAGAACAAATAGAAGGCGGTCGAATTTTTTTTTTTTTTAGTGGCATATATGATAAGATCTGAGTGTTAAAAATGTTTGAGAACTGAATGAAGATATTTGATATATTTGTAATAAAAAATTTTGGCAGTAGCAGGATAAGGTGATCAATCATTATTTTTCTTTGACAGTCACTTCTCAGTGACATTGAAATGGAATGACCAGTGGATCAGAGATTCTTTCAGTCAAAGGACATAAGCATTTCAACTTGTCCAGAGGACAGATTTAGTGAAATTTCTACCATTGGTAGACTAAACCTTGTGCTGTATGCTCTCTGTTGGGCATCTCACTTCACAGAATTAGTGTGATACTAGAACAGAGAGTATTTAAAATGTTAAACTTGATTAACAGTTAAGTTAGCAGAGTTTTCTCTAAAAGCATATACTCCAGGCAAAAAAGCATGTGGCTTAACAGTAAAACATGTAGAGCTATTTTTCTCTTTCCTTCACAGTAATAATTTGGACAAATAAATTGAGAGGAATGTAAAATTTATATTTTAAAACAGAAAACAGACGACTTCAAATAAGTGTCATGGGTCACCCCTGAGCATCTGCTGTCCCCTCAAGATCTTTGGGGTGCCTGGCTGGCTCACTCAGTTGAGTGTCCAACTCTTGATTTTGGCTCAGGTCATGATCCAGCAGTTCATGAGATCAAGCCCTGAGTTGAGCTCTGCGCTGACAGCACAGAACCTGCTTGGGATTCTCTCTCCCCCTCTCTCTCAAAGTAAATAAAAATAAAACAAAACAAAAAGATTCTTTGGTAGGTAATTTTTAGAAACATTGTCCTTATATAAGAAATCTTTTCAAGTTCTCATTTAGATACATTTTATACTTACTGAAAATCTTTTTTGGTTTGCAATTTCTGTGACATAAGCTGCATTTTTAAAAAGGTGTTGAAATAGTTACTTGTAAACCTTTGATGCATCATGTTGTTTCCTTTACAGATGATCACACTTTTTCTCTGAGTTGCCGATGTGGTGGAAAATACAGTGTTTCCAAGGATGAAGCAGAAGAAGTTACCCTGATTTCTTGTGATACATGTTCACTAATAATAGAACTCCTTCATTATGGCTGAAATTGTTCACTAAATGGGATCCTTTAACTCTGTATTCATAGAGCGCCCATTCAAGTAAATGTATAAAGCTGATAAAAAGAAGCAGGATTCTTTTTTTGTCAGCTCTTTTATTTGCAGAGAAAATAGAAGACTCAAGCGAGGGCCACCCTAGGTTAATAGAAAATGAACTCAGTTATTTATATGTATTTATATTTGTAGATCACAAAAAAAAAGACTTGAATTATAAATTATATTTTGTGAATTCCCATCTGAGAACTTTGTTATTTGGTCCATTTTCTCCTTGGTACAAAATAAGAATTTTCCTTTTCTTCAAATAAGCATGTCTCCTCTTGTTAAGCGTCACAGTATCATCATGTTCCTTTATAGTTACTAAGTTTCTGAAGTAACATGACATTTATTTGTGCTAAAGTTATCAGCCTGTTGTACAAGTATCTCATTCTCAGGTCATTAGAATTAAATTAGAATCTTTGTGAATAGCATGTGAACCTAGTTGTCTCATAACTAGGACTGGATATGGATATTCATGAAGTTACCTTCAGGAAGGTAAAGTGGCAACTGTGGAAAAGACAGCTTTGGAGTCAAAAGACTTGACTCCGGTCCTGGCACTATCTTCCCTGAGTCTTCGTGTGGCTACATTAAAGGGAGTAAGGCTTGAACACTGCCATCTTCAACTTTAAATGTAACTTAGGAAGTGGCAGTTTTTTAAAAAATATTAATTTGAAACAGATGCATTACTTTCCTTTTTATTTCAAAGTCTAAGAGTATTAATGTCTCTATTTATGAATAGAGAACCACTACATTGCTGGTATGACCAAATGGACTTTTATAATGTTATTATTGATTATAATACACTCTAAAGATTTTATTTTCCTTTGCATTTGATAATCTATGTACAGTATAAGTCAGAACTCATTTTTTAAAAATCTGAGAAATCCTTTATGGGATCACTGAAACTTCATTACCTAATTTCAAATGAGTGAACCAAGCATGTGACTTAGCAGTTTTTTATTAGGTTGAACTCCTGGTATTTATTATTAGTTTGGACTTACAAGACTAGTTACTACTCTGACTTGTAAATGTAGCTAAAGTATAAGGCATATTCAAGAGATTACTTTCATCATAGCTATAAAACCAAAAGTTCAAAAGTGAGGTTGTCACCCAGGTTTTTCTCCTAAAAATATTTTTATATTTATCATAAAATTTAGAGGACTTACTTTGGATTACATTTTTATCCATATATTTTGAACTAATATAGCTTGCAGTGTGTGTTGCTTATTCTTTACATTTAACAATTAAAAATGACTAAAACTAAATAGCAAATAGTTTATTAGTAAGTACATGGTTTCAGTGGCAATGATAAATTCACTTGAATAGGAGAGAATAATGAAATCAAAAGAATAAATGCTTGCTAATCGTCAGAAAATCTGTGGCCATTAGGGCTGTCACGCAGAAATCCAAAATCACTCAGAGGCCAAATCTGTAAAATCAAAATGTGATTGAAGACAATTAATGAAATGATGTTACATCATCATCATACTCCCTGTTTTTATCCATCTGTTTTCTCTGTGCCATATATGAAATACGTTCTCCTTATTCTTTAGTCAAGAACAAATTATATCAAAATAAGACTTTAGAAAGTAAACTTGTATGTGTACATGTATTTAAACTCTAAAGTTTGGAACATTGCTGTGTTATATCAGTTACCTGTGTATAGTGTGTGAATATAGATGTATGAATATGTGTGTCTGTGTTTTGTTTTACTACCCTCAAATAAAGTGAACCCTGAACCTAAGTACTTGAATATAACATCTGCGTAAGTGCAAAGAATCCTGCAAATTATCCAACCTCCCCAAGTATTCATGTGTTCTTCTTCTCACTGCCAGTGAAAATAATAATCTTGTCCTGAGTCATACATTTATAACCATGGTAAGACCATTACTCGGTGTACTTAACTGGGATATCCCTGCTTAACAGGTAGTTTGTTTGACTCGACACTGTTCTTCTGTAAATGTATATTAATTTATGCCCAAGGTAAACATATAGTTGTAAAAGTTATATGAGAAAGAATTACATTTTGGAGATTTAAATGAAAGGCTTATAACTAAAGTAGTTTGAATTTTTATTATTCAAACAAAAAATTACTCTTAATTACCTATCTCAGTGGGGGAAAGGGTAATGTTTATAGCTCTGAAGGCCAGCAGGTTCCTAAATGTAGTCACTGCTACAGTTAAGTCCATTGATAGCTGAATATTTCAAAGTTCATTTTGAAAGAATTTTTTTTTTCCAGCTCAGAGAAGAAAGCCTAAATTTTAAGCAGAAAATAATACCTTGAAAAAGATACGTCCTCTTATTAGTCCATATGGAATAGGTCCATAATACCTGGAATCTGTAGAATTCTGTAGATTATCACCTTCTAACCACACATGACCTGTTGGCACCTAGAATTAGAGAAGAAAGCAGCCCCTTTTCAAAAAGAAAAATAAATTTGGGTACTATAAGAAGCGCATCTTTTTGGTAGTATGGAGAAATGTTTTAAAGTTCTCATTTATAAAATACACACAAACCCTGTGATTTGTATTTTTGCTTTTATCTCTTGCACAATATCTTCTACTGAATATTAGTAAGTAATGTGAAGGTTTCAACATTTTAAAAGATCTTTTTTGCCACACGGTTCCCAAACATTAATTTGTTACACAAACCCCAAACTGAGGTTATAAGAGATCAAAACAGTGTGACAGGGTCATTAATTTAATAGACTTCAAAAGAGGTCATTAGGATGCTGACTGAAAATGTGCCCTCCTGTCTCTATAACAGCATAAGCAGGGCAGCCACTCACTCAGCAACATCCTGGGGCCAATACCAAGGCCAGACCTATTAGAATGCTCATGATGAACTAAATGGTAATTGATTGTGACATCAATTACAAATAATCTCATCATTTTATTGGAGTGGGCTTGTCAGAATTCTAATTAAGATCCCTGTTCTGCTTTTGTACAGGCCATATCTTCAATGCATTATACTTCAATAATGACCATCAAGAACTAGAAGGACCTATTATAAAATCATCAGTTGTAAATTAATGATGGTGACCTTCTACCAAATGAAAGACCCTATCTCCTATATGTCCTGGGTATTAACTGGTAAATAACGTTAAGTTTAAATTTTTACTCTGTCAACCATAAGAATATTTAGAACACCTTACTTAAAAAAAAAAAATGCCCTCTGTGATATGAAATATACCATATTTAAAAATTACTCGGCAGCAATTATCTTTAAAGTTGCATTGTACAAATTATTTTACAGTTTGTTACTCAGAAAAGTTGAATTATTGACCAGACCAAAATGACCTACTGAGAAGAAATTTCTTTTCACTTTTCTTTTGACTGGCTATTACTTAGGGACCTTATATGAAGAAAAATACTCCTATTGGATTTAATAAGAAATGACTGCAACATTAAAAAATGTTACAAATTACTGTTTTTAAAGATTTTTTTTAGGGCAGTTACAGGTTCACAGCACAACTGAGAGGAAGGTACAGAGATTTACAACCTATCCCCTGCCCCCACACATACATAACCTCCCCCATTGACATCCCTGATCACAGTAGTAGATTTGTTACACTTGCTGAACCCACATCAACATCATAATCACTCAATGTCCAGACAACTTAGGGTTTACTCTTGGTGTTGTACATTCTACGGGTTTGGCCAATGTAGAACATATATTCATCATTATAATATCACAGAGTGTGTTCACTTTCCTAAAAATCCTGTGTGATCTACCTATTTTTCATTTCTTTCCCCCAAACACCCATGTTACCTTTTGGAAAAATGAATGTGTACAAGTATATAAAATCTGAATTTCACTTTACATCAGGAATCATATAATTTTGGAATGTCTTATGCAGAAATATTTGCCCAAAACAAATCAAGTTAATTATTTTCATGTAGACAGATTTCAATGTTAAATCTACTTGTAGAGAAAGAACAAGTTTCTTGAAAGAATATCAGATACTATAAGATCACTCATTTTTATTAGTGGAACTAGTTATAGGTTCTAGAGTCAAAAGCAAGACTAGTTCCTACCTATAAAATAAGTGGATTTATGGCAGTGAAGCTTAATACTGCTCGAGTAGAGAAATGAATCCAACTCAGGTCATAAATGAAAAAGGAACAAAATAGTATATTTGGAAAAGCCATGTGTCATTAACATAGTCTTAAAGTACCACTCTGGGAGAAGCTATAATATAGACATTTATGTTTAAATTTCCATAGTTTTTAATATGTGTTTGTTTCTGAGTTCTAAAAAACATAATAAACCAGGATACAATATATATTCCATTTATCCATGAAGTTTTCCCCAACCTTGCCTGCCCATATCAAATACTCTTGATTGTTTAGAGCACTGATTAAAAAGCCTGCCTTGCTTGGGGCCCTGGATTACAACATGTTACTAACCTGCTTGGGTTTTTTGTTAAGTCTACTATCTTATGATCAAACAAGCAAATAGACAGTATTTATGCCATGATCTTTATTTTTTGCAACAACTAAGCCAAAACTGGAATTCCGATATTTGGTGGTAATATTAGTGAGTAGAAATTCTTGTAAAGCACAATCACTTTTGTATGACCTAAGCTTCTTTCAAGTTAGCTAAATACAGTGATGAAGTGTTATCTCTGGTATAACTTAACAAATACAGAAAGGAATATGCTAAGAGAACCCAGAACATATTACCAGAAGCCCATGGAAGACTGTGACCCAGGCTATCTTTACCTAGTCCTTGATCGCAAGGAGTGGAACAAAAGGGAGGGGAGAGTAAAGCAAGCCAGTATGTAATACATGGCTTTCTGGTTTATTTAATTAAAAAAAAAAAAAACAAACAAAAACTCATTAGATCCTTAAAACAACCTGTGTAGTACTGTTATTCATAGTTAATAGAAGTAGGTTCAAATATGGGACATGCTAATCCCATTTATCTGAAGCCTATACATTCTAATCCCCATGCGTCCACTTACAGTAAAGGAATATCCTCTACATCTCACAGATGTCAATGCTTGATATAAAGTACACAAATCAAGGAAACAACCTCATCACTTATGAGCTCTTTAATACGAGCTTCTCTATAAACAGGAAAACCTCTAAGTGTGGATCTCTTAAAATCAAAGCAGTCACCTTTGCTGACCTGTCAATTACTTAGTCTCCAGTAAAAAAATTCATGATGTCGAAATTACTCCACTTATTTTTGGTATAGAGTGCGATGTACACTTTAAAAATCAATTTTATAGAAGTATACTTACATAAAGGGCACTCACTTCAAGTTTGACACTAGTTTTGGAAGGTGTGCACACCTACATAACTTAATCATAATCAAGATGTAAAAGTTCCCATCCCAGTACCAGGCAACTGATGAGATCCATGACTAGAAACTAGTTTTACCTGGTCCTAAATTTCATATAAACAAGATTGTACGTACATACTATTTTGTATCTGGCTTTTGTTCAGCAATTTTTTATGATTAATCTATCTTGTATGTATCAGTCATTCATTCCTTTTTACCTCTAAGTAGAATTCTATTGTAAGTCACAATGTTTGCTCATAAATCTACTGATGGACATTTTTCTTTGAAGTTTGGGCCTGTTACAAATAAAGCACTATAAACATTGTGTAAATAAATCCATTTCTTTTCAGTAAATACCAAGGGGTAGAATTTATGGGCCATAAGTGTATGCTTAACCTTAAACTTTTCCAAAGTAATTAAATCATTCTACACTCCTACAGCAATGTATGAATATTCTGGTTGCTCCACACCTTGGTATATTCCTTTAAATTTTTTTTTTTTTGCCATACTAGGGGCACCTTGGGGTGCTCAGTTGATTAAGCATCCAACTGTTTATTTCAGCTCAGGTCATCATCTCATGTTTCGTGGGCTTGAGCCCCACATCAGGTTCTGTGCTGTCAGCATGGAGTTGGGTTGGGATTCTCTCCCTCTGCCCCTCCCCAACTGATGCATGTGTGTGTGTGTGCACTCCCTCACTCTCAAAAATAAACTTATAAAAAATCT
Source organism: Prionailurus viverrinus (assembly GCF_022837055.1). Lineage (NCBI taxonomy): Eukaryota > Metazoa > Chordata > Mammalia > Carnivora > Felidae > Prionailurus > Prionailurus viverrinus. Next base: position 85,998,307 of record NC_062570.1, read on the forward strand.
TTTTCCATTCTCGTAGGTTATTGGTATCACATTGTGGTTTTCATTTGCGTTTCTCTGATGGGCATTTTTTCTTGTGCTTATTAGCATATCTTTTGTGAAATATCTATTAAAATATTTTACTGTTTTAAAAATGGGTTTTCTTACTCATTTTAAGAATCCCTTTTTTACCTTGAATATAAGTCCTTTGACAGGTATTGCAAATATTTTCTCATAGACTAGGATCTTTTCTCCTTTGCAGTCTAATCTATTACAAACACTATACAATGTTTTCTAAGCTCTAGAAATTTCATTTGGTTCTTTTTTATATTTACAGTTTCTTTCCTCATTATGTTCATCCTTGAGATCCTTGAAAATATTTAGAATTAGTGTTTTAAAGCACATGTCTATTAATTCCATTACTTCTGCCTTTTCTGGATTTAATTGATTTTTCTTCTGGTTACTGGTTATACTTTCATACTTCTTCACATATCCAGTAATTTGTGATTAAGCTGGACATTCATTTGTTGAGTGGATTTTGTTGTGTTTCTTTAGAGTGTGCTGAATGTTGAGGGAGGTCTGCTTGTTTTAGGGGAGGCAGTTAAGTTAGCTGTGGATCAGCTTATTACTTTCAAGCCTCGGTTTTTAAAATTTTTTTAATGTTTATTTATTTTTGAGACAGAGACAGAGCATGAATGGGGGAGGGTCAGAGAGAGGGAGACACAGAATCTGAAATAGGCTCCAGGCTCTGAGCTGTCAGCACAGAGCCTGACGCAGGGCTCGAACTCACGAACCGCGAGATCCCGACCTGAGCCGAAGTCGGACGCTTAACTGACTGAGCCACCCAGGCGCCCCTCAAGCCTCGTTTTTAAGTTTGTTAGGTTGAGTCTATCTCACAGTGTACTCTAAGGGCTACGTTAGGCCTACTACTAAGGCAGGATATTCTGGGATCTCTATTGAATATGCTGAGTATTCAGTGACATCTATCTGTTCTGGCTGGTCAGAACTCCAGTTGCTCTCAGCCCTGTGTGAGCTCTGGGAATTGCTTGGCTCCCCACTCCTTCTTTGCTCAGTTTCTAGGTTTCACCATAAATGGGTACAATTTAGTATTCAGCAAAAGCCAAGAGAACATCTATGGAGATTTATGTTGATCATTCGGTAGCTCTGCTTTCCCAGACAGTTTCATCCATAAGTCCCAACTACTTAAACTTCCCTCTATTCCAGTCTCTGTCTCTTCAGCTCAGCAAAACCACTACCTTTGGCTCAAATTTTACTTCAGTACCTTCTGAAAGGTACCTCCTGCCTTACAGGAGAATGTAGGGACAAGTAAAGGGTTTGCTTTGTTTCTCCTCTCTTAGGAATCTGTCCTGTACTTCCTGCTTCTGCATTCTCTAAGAACAGGTGTTCCACATATTTTGTCCGATTTTCTAGTTATTTATGACAGGACAGCAAATTCAGGATCACTTCATCATTGCCAGAAACAAACGTTCAAATTATCTAATTTTAAAAGTCTGTATAATTTTTCTTAGCATACTTCATAGTAATATGAAGAGAATACTTTTGGTAAGAACTAAAAGTTCTCATGTAAGTAAAGTGGCATCTCTCTCCACCTTGCATCCCTTTCAGTTGCATCCCTTGTATGTTTCTGTTTTACCCTTTCCCTTCAAAATCTCTAGAAAAGATTTGCCAAACTCAGCATGTACAAATAAGGAAGCTCAACATGGTATTGCTTGTATCTCAAAATTGGCAAAAGTAGAAATGTTCCTCAGTAGGTAGTGGTTAAGTAAAATATGACTTATTTATATAATAGACAGCTGGTTAAAAAAAAAAAACAAATAGATTTACATGAAGACAGTGAAAAAAGTTGCAGGGCAATATGTATAAATGTTTAAAGAACCCCAGTATATAGTGCTTAATTAAAAAATGTATATAAATCTTCCTCAACTTACCATGAAGTTATGTCCAAAAAAACCCATCATAAGTTGAAAATACAGTTGACTCTTGAACAATAGGGACTGGGGTGCCGACCCCCCTCCCACTAGTCGAAAATTCATGTATTCCCTTTGACCTCCCCCAAAACTTAACTACTAATAGTTTTGTTGTTGTCGGGAAGCCTTGATGACATAAACAGTCGATTAACATGTATTTTATATATGTATTATACATTGTGTTCTTACAATAAAATAAGGTAGAGAAAAGAAAATGTTCAGAAAACATAAGTATGAGAAATACATTTACAGTACCATAGTATAAGAAAATCTACGTGTACATGGACCCATGCAGTTCAAACCCATGTTGTCTGTTCAAGGATCACCTGTATTCTAAGTCAAAAAGGCATTTAATACACCTAACCTACCGGATGCCATAGCTTAGCCTACCCTAGTTTAAACACACAACACGTATTAGCCTACACTTGAGCAAAAATCACCTAACACAAGCCTATTTTATAACCAAGGGTGACATATCTCAAGTAATTTATTGAATGCTGCACTGAAAGTGAAAAACAGAATGGCTGTATGGTACAGGATGGTTGGTTGCAAATGGTCACTTTACCCTCTTGATTTGTGAGGCTGACTGGAAGCTGTGGGTCACCTGCTGCTTCCCCACACCATGACAGTATCCTACTGCACATCAGCCCAGGAAAATATCGAAATTCAAAATTTGAAGTTCAGTTTCTACTGAATATGTATCGCTTTTGCAGCGCAATAAAGTAAAAATAAAACTTAAGTCAAACCATAATAAATCAGGGGCCGTCTGTGTGTATATACATATATACATATATACACACGCACATATATGTATCTTAATATGCCTCGTCCCTTCAGTGATACTTGTACTTTTTGAAAAGAGAACACTGTCAATCACGATGCAGGTTAGGATGAGCTTTGTTCAATTATTTATTATTTTTTTTGCCTTTGATAGTGTAGAGAGGGACTGAACTTCCAATCTATATAGAAGGTTCTGTTTCTTTCTATAGTACAAATAAATGATTGCAATTCGCACTACTGTTACCAGATCTCTGGATAACTAAAATATTAGCCTAGCTAAGAACTCATTTATTTAAATAAACATAAAGTACAACACATTTTCGGTATGGGTCCAAAACTTAAAACTTGACCTTTCTGGTATAGACTGAGGCAAGAAACAGAACAAAAATTTTCTAACCCAAAACACAGTTATTATCTGTGGGATAACCTCCTGTTTATCACTAAATTGGATATTCAAACCAGTTAAGAGAAAAAAATCCTATAGCAATATTATAATAAAATATTAGGGGCGCCTGGGTGGCGCAGTCGGTTAAGCGTCCGACTTCAGCCAGGTCACGATCTCGCGGTCCGTGAGTTCGAGCCCCGCATCGGGCTCTGGGCTGATTGATGGCTCAGAGCCTGGAGCCTGTTTCCGATTCTGTGTCTCCCTCTCTCTCTGCCCTTCCCCCGTTCATGCTCTGTCTCTCTCTGTCCCAAAAATAAATAAAAGTTGAAAAAAAAAACATTTAAAAAAAAATAAAATAATAAAATAAAAATAAAAAAATAAAAATAAAATATTAATAGATAAAATGGTAGTTTAAAATGTATTTTAAAAAGAGCTATTATAACTTTGCAACTAAAGTAGTAAGGACTCCAATAAACTCATTTATAATAAATGTTTGCAAATTACCAAAAATGGAAATCCCTAATTCCATCCATACCTTTGTTCGTTACTTCTCATAACCAAAACTGTAAGTGGTTAGATTACTTTTCCTGTTCATACCTTTGTAAATCTGCCATACCAACTTGAATGAATTTGTGAAGCTGAGTAAGAAGATATGAACATGTTTACAATGAATACCACATAGAAATTTTTACTTGGGCTCTAATCTGAATTTTCCCAGGGCTAACTTTTAAAGCATTGAAAGAACCCTTAAAACATTCTTGTTTTTCCTTTCTACGTCAGAGGTTTACTTCCTGATGTATGATAAAACCTAATCTCAGGGCTGGACAAAAGAATCAAGCCTCTAGTTCTTAGCTATACTTACTGAGGTCTAGTTAAGTGCCTCCTTTATAGTACAAGCAACAAATGTAATTGCCTCATGGCCCGCGGGTGTCCATTTAACAAAAGAGGCTTTGTGAACCAACCCACAGGTGTTACTTTTCTGGATTCAAGTGAAATCTGACGCAAGAGTCCACAATATCAAATAACACATTTACTAAATAGCAATCAAACTCATTTATTTAAGCAAAAAATATCTAATTAAGAAAAAGTTCCAACTGAAGAATATTTGTATGTCTGGCCTTTCAAAAGTTTCAAGAAACAGAAAACCCTAATAATAGATTCATTGTTAATTAACCCTTTTTGGCGGGATATTTTATAATCTACAGGCAACAAAGGTAGGGTATGCACTGGCCTGCTACTACTCAAACCTCAGTAAGCTTTCTAAAATGACTATAAATGAAAAGGAAAACAGTAGTTATTAAAGAAACAAACAAAAATCATAAAGGCAAGGAAAGGGACAAAGTTTTAGGAATCCTTTTTTGACATCATTTTTTCCTTTTCCTGAATTATAAAGGAAAAGGAGAGGTACACACATCTTATGAAAGCAGTCAGATAAAGCCTTATTTCTTTTTGGCAAAAGTAAATGGGGTAATACATCAGTTAACACTTTAATCTTAAGAGTATGTAATTTTCCACATATATTTTCAAGATTTTGTTTTGGGTCTCCTGGAATGATAAATGTGAAATATAAAAATGTATAATTTCCCTACCCTGGAAAAAAGCCCATATGATGAATGTACATTTCATTTCACATGTCATTTCACTCTAACAATTAATGCCAAAAAATTGTTTTTTATGTTACTATCTTCCAGTTAAGCAGGATCAAGTCAAATTACTATATACCATTATGTGGCTAATGCATATTCTGCTTAATCATGACTTATATAACCAAAACATAGCCATGGTAAGATGCTGCGCATACAAGCTACTAGGGAGAATATTGGGAAATGAAATAATTAGGGAGAAATTGGGAAATGAAAGAACTTCATAAAACCCAGTATTAGTATGATTCATGCAAAAGCAAAATTAGAAACATCATCAATAATTATTGGAGTTTATGCTCCCTATAACACCAACAAAAGCTATACACAAAGATATGTATGTCAGAAAGTGAAGCACTGAATCCTCTAGGAGGCCATCAAGTAGAAGAGCTTTTGATAACACAAGGCAGAGAAAACATGATTAATTTTAATTTCAAAAAATGGGAGTCTCAACTGCCAGTTATGAGTATCTCTGAAAGCCAAACTCAGAAACAGTTTCACAAACATTCTATTTTCATGGACATTCTCCTTGGCACAACTTCTTGCCCACGTTTGTCTACCTGGAGTCCTGATGGTGGTACTCCCAAATGCTAGATGCCTGACAAAGGGATTAACATTTGTAAGGACCAGGCAGGAAACAGTTAACACACTGAGTATTTCAGTGGGTACTATTTCCGGGCAGTTCTGCTTCTTTTTCTCCCCATTTAAATGCTCACTTATTACTCTTCTATCTGCATCATTCATGGGGACTGTTATTGTTCTTCCCTACTTAAAAATGTGCCACGTTGGGTTCATTAGCCAATTATCACCAAAGAGGAATTTCACAGAAGTTCCAATAGGCTATAGCTCCAGGTTGGAGTAATGATGGGGGATGCTTATTGAGCATCTGCTTGCTGAATAGGTTTAGAACTTAATCTAAGACTTGACTTGCTCATTCCCATAGCTATTGCAAGCTAAGCTCCGCAAGTACTTAATACCTCCATCCAGCCTGAAGAGGAATTTCTGATGGGCTGTCTCAGCACAGTGGTTAAAAGATACAGTCACAAGAGTCCTGAGTTCAAAATGTAGCTCTGCCACTTACTAGGTTAAGTACCTTAAGCAGGTTATTTAAAACTCTTCTATATAACTGAGACTAATAAATACCTTACAGAAATATTTCAGAGAACCAAATGAAACAATACATAAGGCTCCTGGCACCCAGTTAGCACTCACTAATTATTAGCTACTGTGTTTATCAGCTGCCCCACCTGCTGGTATGAATGGTGTCTGATGGGCTTTCTTTGTTCCTAGTTTCCTAAACAGTTTACCCAGTTCTCTGCAAAGTGAAATTCAGTTTTTAAGATCAAATCTCCCAAATGTAGTTAAGACTACCATTTTTATTTTTTCAACAGGCATCTTAAGCAATGTTTATTAAATACCAAATGCTTAGGCTCTTCCTTGTGAAGCTTTCACTTCTTTGCAACTGTATACCAACAAGTCAGAAGGTACACAGTGGGGGAAGGTGTTGGGACTAAAGCCAACAAACATGCCTTTTCCATCCAAGTACTAACCCGGCCTGACCCTGCTTAGCTTCTGAGATCAGACAACAAATATGCCTTGCCATCCTAGCCATCTAGTATTAATGTCCCAATCCTATAGTATTGTTTTTCTAGGACAATAGATTATTTTGCTCTTCTTTTTTGTTCTATTTGTAAAATAATGTTACCTGTTTTGCTTTTGGATTAGTACTTAAAAGAAGCATCTCAATTCTCATTTCAAGACTATCTCTGTAGCTTCATTTTAATACACCCTACTGTACACTCTGGTTCTCATATTCCAAAATACGAGCCTAACTTAATGAAACACAGGGTATTTCAGAGAGTAGTAGAATGGAGTGGTAAGTATGTAAATAATGAATTTTCTCATTCTCTGAGAAAAGTCTAAACAGTTGGCAAATCAGATATACACATACTGTGCAAAGCATGTACTATTATGTTTCCACCAAAATTTTTATTCCTGGGACTTCAAATAATTCTTCCCAAAGTCAAAACTCATCCCTATATGGATTTACTCCTATAGATGAATGAATAGAGCTTTTTTCCATTTTCTATGGCTCCCATACCTAAGTACTTCATATAGAGACTGGCTAAGAAATCTGATTCAACAGCTGAAATGGTATAAGAAATAGAAAATCTGGGGTAGAAAAGAGTCCATACTCCAAAGAAGAAATAATTACAATGAAATATGTAGATCTTGTTGTATTTGATGTTACCAATGCCTTAAAAAAAACACACAAAAGGCATTATGTTACATGTTTTTCTTGACAGATAATTAATTCTTCCACTTGTGTTTTATTCATCAAAACCACAACTCTAATGCACCATACCTTGGAAGGTATTTAAAACGAAACCTAGCTTTGTGAATACAAAATTCCAAGTTAGACTAGTGGACGACAGATGACATTTTTTGTAACGATGTAGTAAGGTACAAAGAGGAGAATAGCTGGAGATCTTTAAAAAGTAAATTTATCTCTGAGGGCTGAGAGCACCAAAACATTGTTTTAACTAAGAGATCATGAGAATACACTGTGGACATTCAGGAGGGAATTGTATAATACCCAAATGTCATTCTAGGAAAGCACTTGGGTTTTTTTTCCCCACTTATAATAATTTAGCTGCCACTGTATTCATTTAAAATAAAGTCTCTCTTAGGCTTATTAGACAGGCTATATCTTCTCTCCATTTCCCAAATTAACATGTCCCCCCAGAATCTCCTAATGTACCATCTACCCTCATTGTTAAAACCAGAAATCTGGCTCCATTTTAAGCCCTTCAGTTCCATTTCTTCCAGCATCCAATCCAGTCTAGATATTTCCTTACTCTTTCTCCAAACTTTGTACTGCTTTCCATTCTTAATGTTATTATCTTAATTATGTCTTACAGCCTATTAACTGGTCTCTCAGCCTCCAGTCTTTCCTACTCCAAACTTTATTAATCTATACTAATATCGGAGTGACTTTTTTTTTCCAAGAATTTAATAATATTGGGTTTTTTTACACAAGAAGTAAACTTTAAAGTTTTTATTTTAAGGGTGATTTAAAAAAAACTATCTGATCATGTTATTTCCCTGTTTGAGACACAAGGAACTGAGTGCTGTTTACCTTTTCATTTCTTTTCACTACCCACCCCTCCCCACTATATGTCCCAGACAGGAGAACTTACTTTTTGGCAGATGCCCAAAGCATAATGATATACTCTCCCTTCTAGACCTTATGAATATGCTGCTTGCTTTGGTCAACTCCTACTGATTCTTTAGAATTTCAACTCAAGCTTTATTCCCCTGCCTGTCTGGAAAAATCCTATCAATCCCAGTCTAAATAAATATCGTCTTCTGCCTTATCATAGCACCCTGTATATAATTCTATTTCATCACATTGTAATTCCTTGTCTGCTCTTCCAATCTGGCTATAAGCTTCTAGAGCTATACTGTCCATTTTGCTATCCGCTAGTAACACATGTGGCCTTTTGATTTTACAAATTATATAAAATTCAAATTCAGTTCCTCAGACACACTAGCTATGTGTCCTGTGCTCAGCAGTCACATGTGCCTAGTGGCTACCATACTGGACAGTGCAGATCTAGAATATTCCCACTTTGCAGAAAGGTCTATTGCACAGCACTGAAGGCAGAGACTTAATCTACTTTAACATAGTTCTGGCCCTCAAGTAAGTGCTCAATAGCACTTAGTTATGGAATTAATAAATACATAAATAAATAAAAGTAAAAGGAAATTTGTGAAGTTAATGTCTGGCAAATTTTGCCTGCCACTATGGCTTGCTGAGGACCACTTATGTCTTCTCTACCAACCCACCTCCCCAACTCCCAAGTCCAGTGCTTCTAGCTGCTCTGGAGCACAGCCTCAGTAAAGAAGATGCCTAAATGCTGGGATTGGTTTGCGGTTAGGTACTACATTTGCATTTAGGGTTAGAAATCCATATTGGCCCATGACCTTACACCTACTTTGACTTTCTTTTCATAGGTAAGTCAGGTCAAATTCATGTTTCTTCAGATGACAAAAAGACTCTCTAATCCTTCCTGATTTAGAGATTCATACACACAGTGTACAGGAAGTAGATCAGAATCTTAAGTTGCAGCTTACAATTTTAAATTTCTCACCCTACAGTTTTAACTGTTAAGGAGACAAATCTCTCTGTTGGCACGTCAGGTGTGTTTAGTGGGGATGCAGGCACTAGCTGTGTCAAACTAAATGATTCCTACGCTATCTTCCAATAGTTATGAAAATTCTAATGCAAGAGGAAAGCATTCATATATGTAGGTTAGCAGTACAATGGCTTATAATGCCAACAGTTTAACTTACAATTTTCAACTGTCTTATAACATGCATACCTACTTTTACATGTTATTCCTCTTTTCCAATTCTAATTTTAGGCACATGATACTTTAGTAGAGTGAGAATGCTTTTATGGACTAACATTAAGTGAGTCACTGAAACCCACAGAATTTTAATTACTTAAAGTGGGAACATAAGAACTTCATTTAGACGCTTATTTCAAAAGACATTTCAACATATTCCACCTTTTCAACAGCAGCTTTCCAGCAGAGCACTGTATCAGATTAGGAGGCCACATGACACTCGGAATATACTCTCTACCATTAGAGATACAGTCTGCTTCAGGTGCTGACGCTGAACAGCAGCATTACAATTTCAGTCTTCTTAATTTCTTTCTCCCAATTCCTTTTAGGCAACCTTAAAGTAGAAAGGTCTCATATAACTTTCAGATAAACATACATAAATATTTCCATTTTACTGAATTGCATAACTGCCTCCCTCGATTCACATCAATGGCACTGATTTTCCAACTCTGAGTGGTTAAAATATATTTAGGTGAGCAAAACACAGTTTCAAGAAGACTTGTTACTCTTTCAGCACAAATGCTGATCTTCATATGTATATGAATATATATTCAAACATACATAAGATAAAATACATTTCTACAAAATAAAATTCTATAAACTACATCTTACTGTTAAAATAAGATTAAATTTTTCTGAAAATGTCCAGAGAACCCATCAGAAAATGCTTAAGTTGTGGAGGCCTCAAAGATGGTTATTTAATGTTAATATCAGAAGAAAAACACCTCAGAATTGTAAACAATAAGTCAAATTTATCTTCAGAATTGTGTTAGCTATAGGATGAAAAAGTCACGTCATCTCCGCAGTGAACTTCACTTTAGCAAAAGAGTAAACATATTTCCTCCACATCAGCTGCAATCAAGGCATTAGCAGTATGCCACGATTGATTATCCCGGGACCCGTTGCTGAGAAATGGATGTGTAGCACAGGTTTTTATCACTATAGTCTGCAAAAAGCAAGTCTCTTGCTTAGATATCCTAGTTGTAATAAGTGACATTATTAGGTAGTTCTTCTAGTTAAATGACATAAGGATTTAGTGTATCAGCAGCTTATAATAAACAAGCCCTTTCAATCTGATGATTCCTTTCCCTCCACATAAGTACTTTTTGTGTTTATAATACAAGTGGTAATAGAAGACCATATGGTTGTGACTTTTAGCTAAAGTAAATGACATTTAAACAAACAGAAAAACAGCATTAAGATATTCAAGGATTTGAACTATGACCTAAATACACAGTACACAGTAAGGGGCTATTAGTGTTAACTTTATACAGTGACCATTTTCTAACACTGTCCAAATAGTGAGTTTTTCAGTTTGCTGATCAGTTTTTCAGAAATATTTTCCAATACACTGTAAAACAGCTTTATCACTGGCATATTACCCCATTTACAACTTTTCTTTTTAAAACAGTATCCCACCAATATATCCTGAGAACATTTAATCAGTTCTTTCTGAAATATAAAATTGTTTTCTATTGCTTACATCTCTCTCAATAACAATAATGATGTTGTTATTAACATATATATAATTTTTTTTAAAGGCAAGAAATACTACATTCCTTAGTCACCTAACAGACTACTGTTTGGTGAACGTTTCACCTTTTGTGTATAACACTGGGATCTGTGGTAGCAAAAACGAAAAAGTTTTAAATAGCCTTATATTTTGATAGGTTAATAATAGATTAAAACATAATTTTTCTAATAAGTATAGATATGTTTGCTTTAACAAAAATAAAAGATTGTGATGCTCTAATTACAGGAATATACTGAAATCCCCATAATCACAGATCTATTAATATGTCCATTTAATACAGTGGCTGCTATGGTTGAAAAACTATAAAGTTGTAATTACATGAAAGATTTAAAAATGATTCATAATATAGTGAACAGCCAATGCAAAGCAGAAGTTTACACTTAAAGCAACAATTTACCAATTACAGGTAACAACTTTACCCATCGTTAATCTGCCAACCAGTAAAAGGATCAAAAGAACAGAATACTTATATAGTAGTTAATACGTGCAAAAAGCACACGAATTTCTACTGAAATGTAGAAAACTGTCGTGACCATACAGCCTAATTAGCAGGCACTGCATGTTGCTAGGGCAATTTAGTCTTTACCTAACAAAACTACCACAGCATTTCTGGGGCAACAAACCTTCCCTTAGAAGGTCCAGGGTACCTCATCTACCACTCCTTTAGAAGACTTAGTCTAGACCACATTCAGAGTATTCCACAACAATAAGTCAATTCAGAGCCAGGTGAATTTTTAGTTTGCTTAATAAAAGGGCTGAAAAATGTCACTGATTCCAAAAGTAAGTCACTTGGGCACTCTGCTGTCCTGCTACAAAGTAACAAGGACATCCTAATATTTTCTACAACTTTCATCTGGAATCATGGAAGGTGGTCAGGTAGCCTGTGGAACTAGCTTAGCTTTCAAAACATCTATGAAGACTACAATAACCCCAGATTGCCAGTTTCTCAGTATTATATGGTTTACTGAGCTACTGGAACACCTACCTTACCTGAAAAATAGTAACAACATGCACTTAGGAGCAAGTTTGCAGCAGAAACTAAAGGAAATTGAGGAGTAGAACAGAAATTAGAAGAAAACATGGTTGGACCCTAAACATATACACGTTTGTCCACCCTTCAAGTATTTTTAAAGTACCTACCAGATGTTCTATCAAAGTTCATGTGCTAGGAAATCAGCTGTGGTCAAAACAAATCTTTGCCATGAAAAACCTTATATTCTAAAGCAAGAGTCAGCAAACTTCTTCTGTAAAGGGCAGATAGTAAACAGCCTAAGCTTTGCAGGCCATATCATCTCTGTTACAACTACTCAACTCTGCTCTTGCAGTGAAAGCAGCCACAGACAATATATAAACAAATGAGAGTGCCTGTATTCTAATTAGACCTTTAACCACAAGTACAGGCAGCAGGAAGAATGATCTTACAGGGTCTCCAGGATATTGTAAGGCCTAGACTTTTCTTATGAGTGAAATGTGAGGTCACTTGGGTCTTTGAGGAAAAGACTAACATTATTATACTTAACAAGCACCATTATTAAAAAGGATCATTTCAGAGTCTGTGTAGAGAATAATCAGTGATGGTGTAGGGAGGCAAGAAAATGGGAAAGGTAAAAGCAGAAAGCAGTCTGAAGTTATTCCAAGGAAACAAGATATGAATTTGTCTTACACCCCAATGGTAGCAGCATTTGCTAAATGCTTCTACTTCCAACTAAATTATTTTTGGCAAATTAGTGGCTTTTAACTTCAAACTCAGGAATTCCTGTAGTATGGAAAGGCAAGTTATTCAAGATGTTTGAGCTGAGTATAATATGTTTCTTTTCAAAGTCACAAATTAAGCTCATATCCTAGTAGCCAATGCTCAGCCCATAACCCAAGAAAAGCATTTTTGGCCTCAACACCACTGAAATGAGCAAAACCCACTCCAACAGTACCTGATAGGGACTGCTCAGTTTCCAAAAGCTTAATGCAAAAAAATAAATCATGGTTTGTAAGTGTTGCTGCCACATGGACTTTTAGAACTCTGGAATGAATAAAATGGTTCCACATCACTTAACCAATGATCTGTTTATATTCATTTTTGCCAACTTACGAACAATGCTATTTCTTTCATATGCTAAACTCTAAGTTGTAGGTTCCAAATGACAATTTTGGTGTTTTGCTTTCTGAAGCACCTACTTAGGAGAATTTTTTTTTTTTTGCCTGGAATTCACAACATATTTAATATTCATCATCTTTACCAAGCAACTCAATCAAGATCTGAATAGAAATGTCTTCATCATAAACAACAATGATTTTTCTAAGAGGTTACATAGGTAAGGGAAAGAAACCCATCTCATAATATACAGCACCAGTGTGCCACAGAGATAGCTAAAAAAGGAACACTCTAGAGGGGGAGATCCTGCAAAGGTTTGGATATCTCTTCAGAGTGCTCCAAATTTGGATGAATTTTTGTTATAAATCACCTTGATTAATGGAACACATTTGCTAAAGTGGTTCTGTAATAACTATACAATTCTACTTGCTTGAAAAGCCCAGCTTAGAAAAACTGGTGGAAGTAGGGAAGCCTTCAAAAAAATCAGTGGCGGGGGCGTCTGGGTAGCTCAGTCGGTTAAGCATCCGGCTTCAGCTCCGGTCATGATCTCACAGTCTGTGAGTTCGAGCCCCGCGATGGGCTCTGTGCTGACTGCTCGGAGCCTGGAGCCTGCTTTGGATTCTGTGTCTCCCACTTGCACTCTGTCTCTCAAAAATAAATAACCATTAAAAAAAAAAAAAGATTAAAAAAAATAAAATCAGTGGCTTCTCTTTCAGGACCAATATTGCCCCTGATCAAAAATAGTCCCCTTTCTTTTTTAAAAAAAATATTGAAGACAAATACATTTAAGGGAAGTACAATTTGATGAGATAAGAGTAGAATAATAATCAGTAGAAGATATTTTGGGAGAAGTAGTAGTAGCATGGTAAGGAGTACAATTTTGGATGCAGCCAGGGGATGTGTTTGAATTCCAACTGTCTCTCACTGTTTGAAACTGGGCAATCTATTTAACCTCCCTGTTGTCCAGTTTTCTCATCTGTCAAATACTACTACTACCTATCTTATTGGGTTGCTGTTTGGTTGATTAAATAAATTAAGCCTTGTAAAGAGTTTCAACAGTATCTGGTACAGAGTAAATACATAATAAGTGTTAGCTAATAGTACTACAATTATGTCTGTCACTTATAAATGTCAAACCAAAGTGAACAAAATATACCTCGAACAATATGGCAGCATCCTCTAATTTATCGATTCATAGACAATAAAAATTCGATGAATGTATTTCCTTATACAGAATATTCAAAAAATTTACATCTTACAGTGCTCTGATTATTTGCTCAGATTACTTAGCAAAGATCTAATCCCCTGATGTTCTTCCTCTAATAACTCTTAAGAAAACACCAACAATTGTATGATGTTTAAGTACACAGAGAGGAGATGCCATCATGTATATGTTTTGTTCTTCTGTCTACTGGCAAAATTATTTCTGGTCTCAAGTATATTCTTGTTGCTAAAACAACTTAAAGGTGACTAGAATGTTTATGAAATGTTAACACTCATATGAAGATGAAACATTATGCAAAATTCTGACATTTTTAAATGAAGTATAAAAGAATACCAAGTCCATGATGAAGGTCATAGAAAAAAATAGGTTATCTGATAATACGCTATCATCTTCAACATTATTACTACTATCAGCTAACAATTACTAGTATGTTTAGCATTGTGGTAATAAACATCAAAAACATTTGCACTGCTGAATCATAGTGCATTATGTGTGGTACATAAATAATAGATTTATTAATCTACTGATCAAACTTACAAGGCAATCAAAGGCTATTATAGTTAAAAATAAATACCCAATGACCAAGACAATTTAACTCTTAATTATTTTTTTATATTGGGAATGAAGATAGTTAACAGTAAAGTTAGTCAACAGCTGTAACAGCTACATCAATAATTTGAGGGTGAATAGGGGCGCCTGGGTGGCGCAGTCAGTTAAGCGTCCGACTTCAGCCAGGTCACGATCTTGCGGTCCGGGAGTTCGAGCCCCGCGTCAGGCTCTGGGCTGATGGCTCAGAGCCTGGAGCCTGTTTCCGATTCTGTGTCTCCCTCTCTCTCTGCCCCTCCCCCATTCATGCTCTGTCTGTCTCTGTCCCAAAAATAAATAAACGTTGAAAAAAAAAAAATTTGAGGGTGACACAGAGTATATTTAAGAAAGTAAAAAATTAAGCTATAACACTAAAGTAAGAAAAGCACATGTTCAGTAAAGAAAAGACCACCCTCCCCTGCCATAAGCTCTGTCACAGCAGCTGGGTGATTGGTGAGAGGAGCTAACATTACACCTGCTCCTCACTCTTCCATTCTGCTGCTCTTGCTCTCTTTTTCTAACTGGATAATCAAGTTGATTAGACTAAGGCATATACAATTTCTATTCTAAAAATTTAAATCAGATTTAAAAAGACTAAACTACAGACTTTGATTTTACCAGATTTGCCACTAACAAGTCAGTGGAAAAATTTTCTAAGCCAGGATCCTAGATGCGATTTAGCTGGCATTTCTCCTTTGTCTTCTCCAATCGATGACAATTCTTGTCTTTCATGACTTTGACATTTATATATATATATATATTTTTTTTTTAACGTCTATTTATTTATTTTTGAGGGAGAGAGACAGAGCATGAGCAGGGGAGGGGCAGAGAGAAAGGGAGACACAGAATCTGAAGCAGGCTCCAGGCTCTGAGCTGTCAGCATAGAGCCCAACGCGGGCTTCAACCCACGAACCATGAGATCATGACCTGAGCCAAAGTCGGATGCTTAACCGACTGAGCCACCCAGGTGTCCCATGACTTTGACATTTTTTAAGAGTATTAGTCAGTTATGTTGCAGAATGACACTCAGGGTTTGTCTGATGCTTTCCCATGATTAGGCAGAGGTTACACTTTCTTCTGCAAAAATACCACAAAAGTGATGCGCCCTTCCAGTGCTTCACTTCAGGAACTACATTATGTTGATATGTCCTTTTATTGGTGGTTAACCTTGATCACTCAATTAAGTGGTGCCTTCCAGTTTCCCCTCTACGAGCTACTATTTGTCCCTTTGTAATAAATGTCTTGAAGGAGATACTTTGAGACTATGCAAATAAGTTATTTTTCTCAAACTTTTGCCCAATATTTTAACATTCATTGGTGAATCATGCCTGCAACAATTATTATTGAGGTATTTATGTAGGGCTTTAAAGGGAACTAAAATATATAAAATATAATGGCCAAGTTGTTCTTAATACATATATTTTTTAAAATGTTTGCTTATTTTTGAGAGAGAATGCAAGTGGGGGAGGGGCAGAGAGAGAGGGGTACAGAGGAACCGGAGGGGGCTCTTTGCTGACAGCAGAGAGCCCAATGCAGAGCTTGAACCCATGAACCATGAGATCATGATCTGAGCCAAAGCCAGATGTTCAACCAATTGAGCCACCCAGGCGTCCCTTGATACAAACATATTTAAATTCTACTGAATGCAGCATTTTAACTTATATTCAAAATATGAAAAAAAAGTTATTTTCTTTTGTCAGTGTGTTCAGTTAATGCTAATCAATGAATAACATAATTAAAATGTTACTTACATAACTATGGCTTTTAAAGAAATCTGATGGACTATTGGTGAGGATTTTGTCTCCTTCCAAACCAATTACTCTTTTACAAATGTTTGATTTTGGATCACTTGGGCTTTTTGCAATCACAATGTCACCTCTGAGGGGAAAAAAAGTCAAAGAAAGGTCAGTGTTATTTATTAAGCATAAACACATGGACGGACCCTTACAACTTAAAGCCAACACTGTTTATCCTCTCACATACTGACCCTCTCATACATTTACCAGCTTTGTGATTGTTTTATGGGTCAGAATACAACAAGAGTAGTGGAAGCTATTAGAAGATTTTAAAATTTCTGGTAATTCCGTAAGAATTACCTTCTTGCACTATACTTACTATATATTACTTCCATATCCAAATTTTTAGAACCAAAACTATGTAAAAGCAATTCCACGTAAGTATCACCAAATTAACTATGTTAATTTTACTGCCCAGCCAGTAGTATTGACTCTAGAGCACATAAAAATATAGAAATAGCAGAAATATTTCCCTAGAGCTCAAAGAACTGAGGAATTACAATATATATAAACAACCCAGATAATTTACAGTATAGTCAGACTTATTTTTGAGGGATAATATCACAAGATACAACCAAATAAAATGCTAAAAGCTGCCCAAACACATACTACAAAAAATAAATTGGAGTACCAAACATATATAATCAATATGGGTATGATTACTTATCAAAGGCACGATTCATGGAAGAAATAACAATATATATGTGTTAGAAAAATAAGAAAGATCTTTAAAAGTGGAAATGAAGGAGACAAAATGGAGGAAGGAGACAAAATAAGGCTAACACCCCAACCAAACAGAACACAATTCTCTTTCTGCAAAAAATTAGTAGTAAGTGAATTCTGTTGACTAACCCACATATTTGAAAGGATTTAATATATTATTGTTTGCACACAGTTGCGGAAATAATTTGATGTTAGTTATAATAAAAGGTGCACATATCGAAATAGCAAAAGCTATAAAAATAAAGGGAAGATGATAGTCAAATCAGAAACCTAGTTATTGTTATATACATAAGTATTAATATGAGTTCTAAACTTTTTGGTAGCCAAGTCAAAAATGAAATTCTGATTAATTACACTGGAATCATTAGCTAACAAAAAAAAAGTTTAGTTTGGGAGGTAAGACAAAATTGTCTTAAATAACCAAATCAAAGAGGAATGAATATACAGGAAGGATTCTTATGTAAGGTTATAAAAGACGCCTTCTTCATCAGAAATTTTACAGTAATAGTATTCACTGGAACAATAATTTCTTGGAGTTGAAAGCTATTAAAATACTAAATTCTAGAGGCGCCTGGATGGCTCAGTCAGTCAAGCATCCAACTCCTGATTTCAGCTCAGGTCATAATCCCAGGGTCACAAGATTGAGCCTTGCGTCAGGCCCCACGCTGAGTATGGAGCCTGCTTAAGATTCTTTATCTCTCCCTCTACCCCTCTCCCCACCCTTGTACTCTCTCTCTCTCAAAAAATAAATAAAAATAAAACATTAAATTCTATAATTTGCAGGTAATATAAGGCTGCCCTTTCTCTGAAATGGGAAAAACTAGTCTCTTTTCAACCAACTGGAACCATACCAATGGAACTTTCAGATGAATAAGCTTGCAAAGATTGTAACATACTAAACAAAGTTGATTTTGGCTAGCTTTGGGGAAATAAAATGTTTTCTGTGGATGTTTTATTCAGTTTACGTTTTAAAAATAATAAATATGACCCTTAAATTCTGTACTTGAATGGTAACATAAAAATCATAATTCAGTCAAGGTGTTTTTACAGAAACCAATATTAATGCAGATTATACTTTTGGTGGTCTAACTATAGAGCTTACAAAATAATTTTTCCTTGGATTCTCAACTCTTTCAAATAGGGTGTTTACAGGAACTTAATAGGAGTAAGGTTTAAATTTTCCTTTCACATTTATAGTTATAAACATCCTGATTAACCTACTAAATTGTAAGCTTTTGAAAAAGACCAATATTTTATTCATCTTAACATTCTCTATAATATACTGCATATGTTATAAGTTAGGTGCTCATTAACTATTTGGTGAAAGAATAAATAGTAATAAGAGACTGTGATTATTATAAATATGAGTGTTCTGTGCATTTAACTGAAAAGAGATTCATGTGCTTTAAATACTAGTTATGCAGACTTTTATTTTGCCTAAACGGATGGCTATTCTAGCTTTAGAAACAGGCAGCTAGCTGAAGGATCTCTTGCCAAGTGTCCGAGATTCCCCTAAAATCTCAGAGTTCTGTGCTGTAGGTAAAAGGAATACTGAGGAGAGTAATATTTTTAAAGTTGAAGTTACCAACCAACTCCCTTGGTTGTAAAAGTTATTTGGTATATCTCATATAAACACCAGATTTTGAGCTGCCCTTTAACCTAATGGGCCTCTTGAATGAATAGAATACAAAATGAAACCTCCAAAGAATCTCAATTAACTTACTGAATGTCGTTATTTGTATTACCCATCTGAATGCAAAGAGTATCTATTAAAAAAAAGATAATATTGAGCTATTCATTCAAAATCTATTTAGCCAACAAGTTCAGCTTCTTGTTAAAGATGCTCAAGGACTAGGAGAGTAAAATCATCTCATTAGCATGGAAAACAGCAGTTTATCTTCATGCTACAGTGATGCTAGGTCTCTAATTAATCCAAAGACTATATGAAGTGCTTTGGATATAAGGTAAAAAGGAAAGAAAGCTAGAACACAACCCCTGTAATGCAAGTCTTATTTTATAACCCCACATCTATCAATTTGGTGTCTTAAAGTTGTTATGAGTAAAAGATGTGAAGGAGAATTTAACCTAGACACCATAGTAGAGTATAGAGCTTGACCAAGAGATAACTTCAAGTTCTGTACAGAATCTAAGATGGTAAAAGATCAGTAAATGTAAAGAATACTTTTACACTTATTCTTGATGATTTTTCAGTAATGTGAAACAGACTATAGAAAAGGCCAATAATGAAAGAGGAGTGCTTAAACCTTCTTATGCCATAAGCTAAATAACAACTCAAATGAGTCAAATTTGTAGTTTATGGAGAAGAAAAGCTAGTATTTATTTTTTAATAATTGTGAAAGACTAATGAACCCAAAATTTTAGGGAATCAGAGAAGTCCCCTTTAGAAAATACATTAAATTACTGGGGGCACCTGGGTAGCTCAGTCAGTTGAGCGTCCAACTTTGGGTCAGATCATGATCTCATGGTTCATGAGTTCAAGCCCCATGTTGGCCTCTGTGCTGACAGCTCAGAGCCTGGAGCCTGCTTTACATTCTGTGTTTCCCTCTCTCTCTCTGCCCCTCCCCACTTGCACGCTCTCTCTCTCTCTCTCTCAAAAATAAAAATTAAAAAGAAAAACGAAAATACATTAAATTACTAATACTTGACATTCATTCAGAAGGAATAATACGTAGTTAAGCAGAATAAACAGTATCATAGGACTGGAAACACCACTCAGAATAGGGTTTTTAAAAATTTAGTGGGAAACAGTATTTGTCAAGGAGTTTTTCAACCTAATTAACCAGGAGACTCATACTAGATGAGATTCCTGGTTTCCAGGTATATACAGTGCTATAGTCGAAGAATCATCAAGTGCTCATCATAAGCTATGAAGAATAAAACAGTCATCAAAAGAAATTCAGGATTATTTCAAATATTTAAAAAGCAATCATTGGTTTGTATATGTAATGTAGTTCCTAAGTCCCTAGGTTCTTCACTCAAAACACTGTAGGGCCCTCTCTCCCCCCAAAAAAGTAAAGTGGGCTTGACTGTACATTATAAAATGGGCTGCTATTCTATTTTAGCCACTAATGCAAGGAACAGTGACCCAGAAGACTGCATGTTTACAGAAACTATTAAATTTCTCAAACTGAGAGAAAATATTTGAATCAAAATTTTAACTAGATGGTCATTAATTTGGTTATTTACAGAAGAGTTTTTAAAAATAAAGTTAAGAAACTGCAGAAAAGACACAATGTGGATACATGTTTTCACCATAACTTTAATGTATCTATGACAGAAATTTACCTTTGGATACCATAGAAATGTCGACTAAGATTTTCTGCAAAGACAACATCTGAATTTTGGATTGTAGGCTCCATTGATGGTCCAGAACACTGAAAAGAGAGGTAATTTTTTAATTTGAATGGAAACCCTTTTTTATATAACATAAATCATCTGAGCAGGCTTATAAGAAAGAAATTCAAACAAATGTTCTTCAAGCTTGGCTGATGATTCATAAGTTGGCACCTCCCAGGTAAGTTCAACTCTACAGAGTGGCCACCAAGTCTGGAAACACAGGTAAGTATATTAAAAATGGCTGAGTGAGAAAACATTATAATACGTGAATAACATGTTTCCAAATTTTGACCATCCTGTATAATGTAAGCTCCATGAGGTCAGAGACCCTATCACTCACATTCCTAAGCTATATAATCAACACCAAAAACATGCTTTGGCATAAAGCTGATAGTCAATAAATATTTGTTGAATAAATGATTTGCTTTCTTGCTATTATCAAATACCCAGTGCCTATGATGGTAATTTATTAAGTAGTATCATACTATTCTCAAAACATTCATGCCTTGAGTTCTCTTCTAAGAGAATAGCTTACTCATTTGATGAGGCTGCAATTTGTATTTTCTACTGAAAAATAGTGGCATAATGAGATGCACTTTAAAGATGGTCTATTAGTATGAGTTAAAACAATAATCTTCATGTATACCTGAGAACGGTAATAAATGATCACTGCCACTTAAAATATCTAAATACACCAGTCTCCATTGACTTCACTTATGCGTAGATGAAACTTTTTACTTTAAACTTCTTACCGAGGCAGAAATAACAAAAAACAAAATGAAAGTTTATATATGCTACCTCTGTAGCCCACTGGAAGTACCAATGTAAATTAAAAAAATCAAAGAGGGGACTTCTAGTTAAATATGTTTATTTGCATTTCTCGAACTAAACTTGAGGTTGTAGGACTGTGAATCTGTTAAAACAACATACCACCAACAAAACCCACTCACTGGGTTTTGTAGATTCCAAAGTACTACTTGTAGATTCCAAATCTACTTATTAACTATGGAACTTGGAGCAAGTTACTTAAGCTTACTAAGCCTCAGTTTTTTCTTATGTATGATGGATTTCTATCTAATAAGTATCTCACAGAGTAGAAAAGATTAAATGAGTTAGTAAATATAAAACCTCAAACATCACTGGAACACAATGAGTAGCATTCAATAAATGATAAAAACTATTATTATTAGATTATTAGTAGGGCCCCTCTCAGAAACAGAATACAGAACCTTATTTGAAGTAATGTTACTTAATTTTATATTAGTGCCAATTCCAACATTCTCTTACAACCCCAAATTTAGAAAGATTTTATGCTTTAATAGTCCCATTTTATTAAGTAACTTCCATTAAATAACTTCCATCAAAATAAAGAAAAAACACATTTTCCTTCATTAAAAAAGTATATATTTAAAATTATTATTTTCTTGTAGGTAAAAACTTACCATGACAACACCACCAACATATTCAAAAGCACAATGAGCTATACAGCCATACTGGATAGTATAGCCAACAAGTCGAAAGGTTTTTCCCAGAACACCACGAAGCATAGTTCTATGCAGACTCTGCCACCATTGGCCTGATGGTAAATTTCAAAAAGTTTCATGATCAATACTATTTACAAACACTTAAGAAATAGTTCTATTGTAAAATATTTACAGTCAGTCAGAATGTAGTAAATACCTAATACAGTTTGGTGCAGAAAAGCAAGAGCTTATTTTCATTTGTCCTAATGCTATTTTAAATGACAAATTATGACACTTAATATTTTTATTTCTGAACAGAGATTATATTCAAATAATATCACTGGTTTATATATGAACTAGATAACTGGTAGACTCTAAATTTGTCTCCTTTCATGCTTTGTTTCTTTCCTTGGTGTTAAGATAGATACCTAAGAAAAAATATTAACTTTTTCAAAGTACTAATAACAGTTTCCATACTGTTACCTGCTACACTGTATCAGTTCTTGCCTAACAGGATATAAAAGAGAAAGCACTAGAATAGGTATATGGAAATACAAGTATCACACTGATATTTTCATTAACTTGTGTGATCTTCAATGACTTATTTAACCACTCTGGGCCTGGAAATAATAATAACTCATAGGACAGTTCTGAGAATTGAATTCAATAACATGCCAAAGTGCTTTGTAAATTATAAAGTTATATTCAGTTGTCAGCTATTAACTACTGATACAATGATCACATGAATACTATGAAACAACATAAAGACCATATATTTTTTTAAGCTACAAAAAAAATTTTTTTAATGTTTATTTTTGAGAGAAAGAGAGAGAGAGAGAGACAGCGTGCGAGCAAGGGAGAGTCAGAGAGAGAGGGAGACACAGAATCTGAAGCAAACACCAGGCTCTGAGTTTTCAGCACAGAGCCCGACACAAGGCTCAAACTCACAAACCATGAGATCATGACCTGAGCTGAAATCAGACCCAACTGAATGAGCCACCAAGGCATCCCAAAGCTACAAAAATTTAAAAATATTATCCATCTAAAATATTCTTAGTATCTTTCCCTTCCTTTCTATTTACCTATTACAACTATTTCTTAACTAATGGCCTATGGTTTAGGCCTAGGCTACAATCATTGTTCTCAGATTAAATTTACTAAAACACATCAATAATATGTAAGTAACATTTGCTCAATACTTACTACATGTCAGACTTTACAAATTAACCTCTGTAGATATTATTATCATCATCACTTTATAGATAAAAAAAAGGGAGCCTAAGTGTAGAGAACTTATATACTCAACATCACAAAGATGGAAAATGATAGTTAAGAACTTAATTATGTTACACTGACTCCTGTATTACTCTCCTGCTCCCATAACATCAATGGCTCTCTATCAGATGAAATACAGATTACTTAGACTCATTTCCAGGATCCATGACAGATGGCTCCCACCCTGTCCTCAGTTTCTAACCTGATCTTCCCTGATACTCCTACATGACCTGACTACTCAATTATACTGGTCTGTTCTTCAAGGAAACTTTGCCAGTAAACACTTATTTATGCCAACACCCATGCCTGGAGTATTCTTCATGATATCCATCATCTATCTAATGTGCAACTCTTCTCCAAATGCTCTCAACAGGCAAGATTTTCTTTCTCTTCAGGGTTCCCATGGGCCTTTTTATACACACACACACACACACACACACACACACACACACACACCACTGAGAGCACTATTTCTAAAGTTGATCTGTTTGAATTTGTATCCTGGTTCTACCATATTTTAGTTGTGTGACCTCCATGAGGTTATTATGCCTCTATAAAGCAGAGTTAATATCAATACCTAAGAGAGTTAGTGATTACACATGATCAGACACGTAGTCTGTAGCAGAGTATTTCAATAAATGCTAGTATGCTAGTTACTGTATCATTCACTTGGCAATCTACTCTATACTCTAAAACCTCCTAACATTAGTTGTATTTTCAAGTTTCTTATCTTTAAATAAGATAATAGAATTTTATAGCCTACAGCGTAGGGCTGTATCTTTTATTAGCGTTATATTACTTACTAGTGTTCATTCACCTATTAAACATTTACCATGCCTCCTCCTCTAACAAGTTTTCCTTGGCACCATCCCAAGAAATGTAACTCATGCTTTGTGTCACTCACCTTCCTTAGGCATACACTGATTATAATGCTTGCCACACTATACTGTTTATATCTTTCCCCTTATTATAGTACATTTGTTTATGTCTGCAGGTAGTGACTGTGTATTGTTCACCTTTGAATCCTCAGGTCCTACCAAAGAGCACAGTAAACAGAAGACTTATCTGAGGAAATTAATGAATGAATTTTGAATCCGATCTCCTCTACCATCCACATCTTCATCATTATAGAATAGTTAACAATGTTCAAAATGATTATCAGAAGACCACTGAGATTTTTGGTTAATGGAGAGACATGCAAATGCCATATTCACTGAAGAAAGAAATTGTCAGTAACATATTAAAAAGTCTTCTCATTAAATCATTGAGGTAATGTGAAAAATAACTCTTCCCATCAGGAGAAATAAGGAATCTGGCTTACAGTTATAACTGATGCACTTTAAAAAATAGCCATTTCTAGAGTTCAAAAAATAAAAAGTGCTATTTAAAGATAAAAACACTCTATGACTGAAGCTCTATTAATTCAAACAGACTATGAAGAGGAAAAATGAAATACTAATAGAATACATTTTGTCTATAAAATTAATTAGGTTGTCTGAGCACTACTTTGCTCCAAATATAAGATTAGGGAAAAGTGGGATAAGTCCTGTAGCTTAGCTCTGAAAATTTGATTTATGATAAAAAATCCTAAAAGTAGTGAAGTGTATATTACATTTTAAAATGAAAATAAAAATGGGCCTAACTGATATTAGAAAGGGGATGTATTATTAAACAAGAGGAAACATATGGCACTTACCAAAAAGCTATTGGTAATACAGGTGAAAGATGAAATTAGAGGGTAAATCACTTAGCAATCTACCAAAATTTAAATCATTTGGATTATGCAATAGAATCCACTTGGTTAAAAAACATACGCAAAAGTACTGAGATGCTGTAACTATACAGTGGTTCTGATTCACTGAGAAGGCTTGTTATTAACTCACATTCAGAAGTAATTGGGGCCATGAAGGCTTTTTTATGACTCGGACAATGCCCAACTCCAAATATAATGTTTGTAATGGAACTGTCTCATAAAATAATAAAATTAATAGATGAGAGTGATCCAAAGAAAGAAGTTAATAGACCCTGTTTCTTCCCTATAGGTATTAGCAACAGAATGGAGTCTGAAGTGTCTAAAATTACTTTGGATATTAGTCTATTAAGGGGAAAAAGAGCTATGAAGCTATTTCGAGAGAAATCTGAGGATAAAAGACTATGTGGCCTTGTATTTTAAAAGTGCACTGAAAAGCACTGTTGAGGAATATTGAAATTGAGAATAAGAGCTGATGGATTTTTTAAAGAGTAATCTCAGAGCAGAAAGTAGCATTCATAAAAAACACAAATAAGCCACACACTGCTAGCGCTCAGTAGCCTTTCTAGCAAAAAGGGTTAAGACAGAGGTTCCAAATCTCTGCTTTACATAGTTATTTCAAAGATCTATGTATCTATAAGTGAATACATGCTCTGGATAACTTTTGCTTGTCCCTTCAGATTTACTCTCTACCCTTTTCCATGTGCCCTTGGAAAACTGACCTATATAAACTACATCAAGGCACTCCTGTACCCAGTAACTGAACTCCAGTAGGAAGTCAGAGGAAGGAAGAGTTATGTCTTTTCTTGCATCCTTACCTGTGGACTCTTCTCAGCCTGGCTATGTTTGGATCAAAGGTCACTGAATCTCCAAAGGCAGTCTGCTATACAGTAATCTCTCTCCTAGGTTCCTATGACCCTTCCTTTACCTAGTCCCTTCGAGCTTAGGAATGAAAACAGATTGACTGATGCTGGGTCCTGTGCTATCCATGATGATTCTCCCATACCCTACACACACCTCTGTAATTAGTTTCTGTAAATAAACCTTCCTTACATTATCCAACTTTGAGTGTGTCAGCTGTTTTCCATAGGTGTCCTGGTGATACAATATACCTACCATTTGCTAAAATAACAACTCAGGTGGGGGGATGGGCTAAAAGGGTGATGGGCATTAAAGAAGGCACTTGTTGGGATGAGCACTGGGTGTTATAAGTGATGAATCACTAAATTCTACTCCTGCAACCAGTATTATCCTATATGTTGACTAACTTCGATTTAAATTAAAAGAAGAATGTTAGCTTCCAAAAAAATAAATAAAAATATTTAAAAAAAACACAACTCATCATGTAGAAGTTTACAATATTTGATGTTAATGAAGGAATTCTCATAAACAGGCATTTGTAAAACACTGCTGATGGGTATGCAAAATAGACAACCCCTAAAAAGAGGAACGTGGCTATCGTAATGGCATATACATTTTACTCTCGGACCAACCATCCCACTTTCAAGAATTATCCAGCTCCAAGATCCAAACACCATGTGCACAAGATTCTTCATATTAGCATTATTGAAATAGCAAAAGCAGAAACAAACCAAATACACATCCATAGAAAACAGTTAACTAAATTACAGAACACCACACAAAGGAATTCTTTGGGGGGGGAGGGAGGGGGGAGAGTTCCATGAGCTAATAATAAATGATTTCTAGGATAAACTGCTTTTAAAAAAAAAGCAAGGTACAAAAAAGTAAATAGAGTAATTTATCATTTCTGGAAAAAGGGAAAATAATTTTTTATCAAAGAGAAAGAAAATAATGAAAATGGTAACATTTATAAATGGAGTAGGTGAGAACAGTGTGAAAGGGATAAGGGTGAGTATACCTCTGTATACAGTTCTGAGGCAAATGCTTCATTTACATTGTTAAAAAAATAGAAGCAAAAAAAAAAGGAAAAAGGGAATTGTAAAATTGAAAACAACAAGAAAAATAAGCCTATCTGTATACTCAAAATGCTAACACTACCAAACAGAAAAACTAAGGTAAAAAAAAAATTTGCAAATGAAATCTTAAACTCTTAGTAGGTCTGTTGTTGTTGTTTCTTTTATGTGTATTTCAGATAATACAAATGAGCAAACATTAAATTATTGGAAGCAAGATTCTCAATGTTAGAAAGAAGCCAGAAATATGGAATAAAGGAAGGTTAGGAAGGTGTTGGCAGTATCAAAACAAAATTTTTAAATTTATTTATCCTGAGAGAGAGAGCACGTGTGAGTAGGGGAAGGGGTAGAGAGAAGGAGAAAGAGAATTCCAAGCAGGCTCCTCACTGCCAGCTCAACATAGGGCTTGAACTCACAAACCATGAGATCATGACCTAAGCCAAAATCAATGATACGTAACCAAATGAGCAATCCTCATGTCCCAAAACAAACTTATTTAAATAAAGAAATGTGTGTGTGTGTGTGTGTGTGTGTGTGTGTGTGTGTGTGGTCTGTCTGCCTGCCTATATTAAATATCATCCAAGCTCGGAACACTGAAAAGACCACTAGAAAGAAGCAACGACACTGTAGTAGTAATGAGCACACTTAGCATGCAGATTTTTGGTCTCCAAATCATTCCCCAGTAGGAGAAACAATTTAGGGCAGAACAATCTTGTGCCAGAAAGCAAGCATGTGCTCAAAGACAAATGGAGGCATAGGAACCACTTTAAAGGGTCTCTCACTGGCCAAATTTGGGATTAAAAAAAAAAAAAAAAGTTAACACAGATAGATGATACATTAGATTTAAAATGAAATCTATTGAGTACATACTAATTTTTTTAAAATAGATGTATGTGTTGGAGATAAGAAAAGCTCTTTATCAAAAAATAGCAGCTAATAAATATAGAGGGAATTAATAGAACTACCACCAATATAATAATTGGTTCAGTCAAGGGTCATTAATAGATGCTAAAAATTACTGGGTGAAAGGTTGTTGGTAAACAGGATATATGCAAAGTATTCAAGTAAATAAGTTATTATTCACAAAATACCTTTACACAAAGAGATCTGGTAAACATCTTAAATGAGCAAATTTAGCTGCATAAATAAAAGTACAAACTGATTATTATTATTATTATGTACTGCAAAGACAAGTACATCATCATGAGTGCACTTTTCTTGCCAAAAATGTGTAACCTAAATTTACTTATGAATAATCAGACATATCCATTCCATACATCCATTGTGGTCATTGTACAAGACAACAACTTGACCAATTAAAAAAATAGAAGTTTAATAAGAGAAAAAAAAATAAGAAGACTACCATTTAAGTTACAATAAGGCCATGATAATCAAATACTGTATGAAATCCTTAACTGGACCCTGGAATATAAGAAAGAAAAAAAAGCAATAAAAAATATTATGGGGATAACAGGAAATTTGAACATGGTTTGTAAATCAAATATATCATTGTTTCAATATTAAATTTCTTTTTTTAATTTTTAAAGTTTATTTATTTTCAGATAGAGAAGAGAACACAGCAGGTTAGGGACAGAGAGAAGGGAGACAAAGAATCCCAAGCAGGCTCAGTTCTGTCAGTGCAGACAGAGCCTGAGTCAGGGCTCAAACTCACGAACCACGAGATCCTGACCTGAGCCAAAATCAAGAGTGGGACACGCCACCCAGGTGCCCTCAGTGTCAAATTTCTTAACAATATCATGACTATGCAGGGGAATGATCTTGTTTGTAGGAGAGAAACACTGATTTAGACATGTTATGTGTATAACTTTCATATCATTTACTTCTACTGCTGAAACAGAGAAGATAAATACAGAGAAGTTTATACACAGACACACATACATGTATATGTATATATACAGAGGAACAAACTAATGTAGCAAAATCTTCATTGTAAATCCAGATGGAGTGTAAATGAATGTGCACAGCACTATTTTTTTCTCTCAATTTTATTACAGAATATAACTTTTTGAAAAAGCACTTGGGGGAAAAGGATATCCTCACAGTCATTCAATCATTCAACAAATATTTACTGAGCTTCTACGATATGCCAGATACTGCAAGCAGCCCTGGAAATACAATAGTGAACATGAAGCCTGTCCTTGTATAGCTTATAGTTTATTGGGATTGATGTCACAAACATACAGAGTAAAGAAATAAACACATAAATATATTAAATAATTTCCAAAAGAGAAACTAGGGTAAAGTGATAAAGACTGATGGGTGGGGCATATGTTCTTTAGGATGAATTAGGAAAGATTTTTCCAAGGAAATACCACTAAAGTTGGGTTCTGAACAATAAGAAAATAACAATAATGGAAAGGGCAGGAAGAATTTTATGGGCAGAAAAAATAGCATGCATGTGCTTTAAAAAAATAAAAGAAGGCTGGAGCACTATGTGGAGGACATAAAATGAGAATAAAGAGATAGGCAAGATTATTTACAGTCTTCCAGAATTTGGGATTTTATTCTAAGACTAATGGGAAGCCACTGAAGGATCTTAATTAAACAGAAGAGTAACATAATTTGATTTTCAATTTAATATCACTCATTGTGATGTAGAGGAAGAACTGCAATGAGGGCAGAAATAAAAATGCTGACAGAGCAGTTAGGCTGGACCAACTACAGTGGTGGCAGCGGAAATGGAGAGAAAGGAATGGACTGGAGAAATTTAAGAGGCAAAATAAATGGCAAGGAAAAAGAAAGAATCAGGATGACCCTCAAGTTTCTGGACAGAGTAACTGGGTAAATGGAGGTCTATCCACAGGGTTTCATTCATACCCATATTTGGAACAGAAAACAGAGTCCAGTTTTGGCCATGTTAAATTTGATATATTCATAATATATTCAAGGGGGTGTGTATGAGATGAGCCCTGGAGTTCAAAGCAAGTTTCACACATGAGAAGTCTTGGAAAAATAAGCCCTATCACAGTGAGGATTGCATTCTACTACAAACAAGAGAAAACCAGAATAATCGGAACTTTATAAAGGAAGGGATTTATTTTCTAACAAGATTAGCTACTACATCCAAGTTATAAGCAGAAAAAAATTATTAAGAGTTTACTCCTTACTAATTTGTTGTCTTTTTATCCAGGAAAATAAACCACATTCATTCCATCTACATCTAACTAGCCAAGACTATGTAACTAAAGGGTGTTAGGAGAAAACTGCCATTTTCTTTGTTAAGTGTTAAGTGTTAAGCACTATTTTACCTTTAAAAATCATCTGAGTATTATCTGAAAAACATTAAAACTTTTTAAAAAGTATGAAAGGGAGAGTGGAAAAGGAGACAACAAAAATAGTCAACTCTTTTAAACATTTTGGCTATGCAGGCAAGCTAGACAGTAGAGCAGGGTTTTTCATCTACTAACACGTGGGGCCAGACAGGTCCTTGCTGTGGGCGGCTATCTTAGGCATTGTAGGATTTTAGCAGCATTTCTGGCCTCTAGATACCAGTAATATCCCCTTCCCCAGTTGTGACAAACTAAAATGTTTCTAGACATTGCCAAATGTTCCCTGGGGTGCAAAACCACCCTCAGCTGAAAGCCACTGCAGCAGAGTAAGAGAAAGAATGTGGCATTGAACAGGTTTTTAAAACATAAAGAAACATAGTGGCATGCTTGACAGCCAATGGTAAGAATCCCACAGGGAAAGAGGCTAATGATGAGGTGCAAGTACTAATGAGAGAGGGGAAAAGGGAGAGAGGAAAAATAGACGATTGAATATTGAAGAAAGGAGGCAAGAGGAGGACTTCAATGCCAGTTTTGACAGAATGGTTTATACCACATTAACCTTCTTGGGGAAAACAATAAAACAGTTACAAAATCTGAATAAAATATACAAAATAGCTGTTTCGATGCATTAGGCAGCAGTCTAGGCAAGATGTGAGGGGCTAGGATCTATGAATGAACGGAAGAACATAAGGCAAGCTCCACATTCACCTGGCCTTTTCTCTGAGAGTGGTAGCCAATTCGCAGCACAGGAAAATAAGAGTTTTAGCAGAAAGTAGCAGTCTCACTTAGCCAAGAAAGTAGATGGCACATAAGGGTCAAGCTACAAACAGGAAGGAACCACAAGGCTCCGCTAAACTGCCACTGAGCAGAGTGTGAGTTCCAGAATACCAGCAGAAAGCAGTAAATAAAAGGCTAGAAACCTAAGCAAAGCTGTCAGCCACCACAGAAAACCACACCATGTGAGGGAGACAGGGGCCGGACTTGAAGACCCTCCAAGGTTGGTCATGTTAGTTAGGACTACAGTAAGGTTACCACTGGGTGTGAGGGCAAACTGAAATAGATCAGCCTTAACAAAGAATACAACCAACCCAAGACAGGATTAAAGTAACCTATTCATACACTATCTACCTGCAGAGGAAAAACAAAGGTAAAAGGTTTAATTTTCATAGAGCACAACATTATTTAGAACTCCTATAATATTTTTTTATAACCTCGGAGTAGAAGGCCTTCTTTAAAAAAATTGATACATAATACATATACCATTAAATTCACTAAGGTACAAAATTCAGTGGTTTTAGTTTATCCACAGGGTTTTGGTTGTTTTTTGTTTTGTTTTGTTTTTTCCTTTTTTTCCCCCAAGCCTACTCAGCACTGTCAGCACAGAACCTGATGCAGGGCTCGAACTCACACTGTGAGATCATGACCTGAGCCTAAATCAAGAGTCAGATGCTTAACTTAATGAGCACCCTGGCACCCCATCCACAAGGTTTTTAGTGTATCCAAAGGGTTTTAGTATATCCATCACCATTACCTAATTCCAGAATATTTTCATCTTCTCAAGACAACAAACAAAACCCCAAACCAAAACCCTATACCCATTAGCAGTCACTCTCCATTCCTTCCCTGCTTCCTTCTAGCTCCTGGCAACCATGTGTCTATGGATTTGCTTATTCTAGACATTCCATACAAACGGAATCATACAATAAGTGGAATTTTTTTATTGGCTTCTTTTACCTGGCATAATGTTTCCAAGGTTCATAAATGTTGTAGCATGCATTAGCACATTATTCCTTTTTATGGCTGTCAATATTTCAATGCACAGATACAACATTTTTGTTTATCCTTTATCAGTTGATGGACATCTGGGTTGTTTTCACTTTTTAGTTATTATAAAGAATGTGCTATGAACATTTGTGTACAGGTTTTGTGGGGTTTTCAATTCTCTTGGATATATATCTAGGAGTAGAATTGATGAGTTACATGAAAATGATGTTTAACTTTTTGAGGAACTGTCAAACCATTTTCCAAAGTAGCTGTACCATTTTATATTTTCACATACACAGCAATATATAAGGGTTCCAAATTCCCTACATTCTTGCCAATGCCACTTGTTACTGTCTATGTCTTCACTAGAGCCACCCTAGTAAGAGTAAAGAAATATTTCATCGTGACTTTGGCATTTTCTAATAACCAATGAACAGCTTTTTCATGTGCTTAATGGATATTTACATATCTTCTTTGGGGAAATGTCTATTCAATCCCCTGACAGTTTTTAAAATTGGGTTATTATAATTTTTAATTTAGTTCAATAATTATAAACATGCTAGAAAATAGGACCAAGTGATTGCATTCAATCAAAGCAGGTTATAAACTAGAACAAAATAACTGAAAGCCAACAGAAAAAAATACACAACAGAAAAAACAGGTGATTCAGATATTAACATTAACATGAAAATAACTATGATTAACATTCAAAACAATGGGGGAAAAGAAGGTGAAGTTAAGCAGAGAATAAAATCTATTAAAAATCAAATGAGGAGAGGGGCACCTGGGTGGTGCAGTCGGTTAAGCGTCCGACTTCAGCCAGGTCACAATCTTGCGGTCCGTGAGTTCGAGCCCCGCGTCGGGCTCTGGGCTGATGGCTCAGAGCCTGGAGCCTGTTTCCGATTCTGTGTCTCCCTCTCTCTCTGCCCCTCCCCCATTCATGCTCTGTCTCTCTCTGTCCCAAAAATAAATAAAAACGTTGAAAAAAAAATTTTTTTAAAAAATCAAATGAGGAGGGCCTGGATGGCTCAGTCAGTTAAGTATCTGACTCTTGATTTTGGCTCAGGTCATGATCTCAGGGTTGGTTCGTGAGATCAAGACTCACATTGGACTCTGTGCGGACAGTGAGGAGGCTGCTTGGGATTCTTTCTCTCCCTCTCTCTCTCTGCTCCCTCACTTAAGTACACGTGCACACACACATTCTCTCTCAAAATAAATAAAAACATTTTTTTAATCAAATGAAAATTCTACACAACACAAAACCACAGAATAAAGTAAATAAAATTTAAACCTCATTACGTTTATTAGCAGATTAGACTCAACCTAACAGAAGACAAATGAACTAGAAAGCAGGTTGGGAGAAAGTAATCAGACTGAAGCACAGAGAGGAAAACAGGTGGACAATACAGGAAACAAATATAGTCAGAGATCTAAAGGAAAAGAAAATAGGACAGAAGAAATATTTTGAAGAAACACTGGTAGAGAGCTTTCCAAAACTGATAAAGGACATTAACTCACAAATTTAAGGAATTTAGTAAACGCTACACAATATAAATACAAAAGAAACAAACAACGCATCGAGGCCCAGTATGGTAAAATTACTGAAATTAAGGCAATGAGAAGGCAAAACTGTGAAGACAGCAAAAAGATTAGTTGTTTCCAGGAATTGGGAGGAGGGATGAATAGGCAGATAACAAAGGATTTAGCGCTATGAAAATTCTATAGTATTGTAATGATGGATACAAGTCATTATACATTTGCCCAAGCCCACAGAAGTAACATTAAGAATAAGACCAAGAATAAACTGTACTGTACCCCATGAACTTTAAATGATCATGATGTGTCAATGTAGGTTCATCAACTGTAACAAATATACTCTGGAGGGGGATGTTGGTAATGGGCATGTCCTATGCATGTGTTGGGGCAGGTAGTACACGGAAATTTCTGTACCTTCCCCTCAATTTTGCTGTAAACCCTAAACTGCTCTAAAAAACTACTCTGAAAAAAAAAGACAATGAGAAAACTTTGAAAGTGGTCAGAATTACAGACTGCCTTATTTTCAAATGAAGAATTTTGTCTGTTCAACAGAATGGAATGGAATGGAATGGCTAACTTTTTATGAGAAAAATGGAAACCAGAAAAAAATGCAATATCATCTTTAAAGTGCTGAAATTACCAATCTGTAAATCTAGAATCAGTGAAAAATCCCTTAAAATCTGAGAAAACTAAAAAACACTTTCAGAAAGCAAATTTTGAGAAATTTTTTTGCTAGTGTATCTGTAATAAAATACATACTAAAGGAGTAGTTCAGGCAAAAACAAAATGAAACAGGCAAAAGCAAGATGGTACAAAGAAAACTCAAGAGTACGTTTGGATAAAGATAATGAAAACATTTGAACAACGACAACAATGTTTTTAGGGCTGTAAGACAATTTGAAGTATTACTTTCATAAGTAATAGCACAAAAAGTAGAAGGGACTTAAATGAAGTTAAAATAAGTTTTTGCACAGTTCTGAAAGTGTCACAGTGGTATTTGAGTTAATAAAAAGCCAAAAATTCATGTTATATAATATAAAGAATAAAAATATTTATAAAATTTTTTCTTAAAAAGGGATTATATAACTAATAAATTAATATAAGAAAAAAAGATTTGAGTGAGGAAAAATACTTTGATTCCAAAAGAAGACAAGACAGGAGAAATAAAACAGAGGACAAAAACACAAAGCTAATAGAAAGATGGTAGACTTACTTCAAAAATATTGTCCATTAAATCTCAAAGAATTTTCCAATTAAAAGATGAAGACTGTCAGATTAGATTTATAAAAAAACACATTTCCTAGTCACAAACTTTAAATATTACGCCACAGAAATTATGAAAGTGAAAGAAATTCCATTCAGAGTCACCATTTATTTATATCAATTTGAAAACAAACAGGCTTTAAGGTGGTACTACAGACAAAAAGAAATATTTCACAAGAATAAAAGTATTTTAAGAATTCAAAAGATCAAAAATCATGCAAAGTATATTTTCTGAAGTATTTAACAGGAGAGTTAAATTAGAAATCAATAACAAAAAGATCATTGAGCATCTGCAAATGTTTGGAACTTAAAGAACATACATCTTTAAAAATTCCCATTTTTTACTGAACAATAAGAAAAATATGACACATACAAACTTGTGGGGGCTATCTACAGCAGTAAGAAGAAAACTTATGGCTTTTAACAAATAAGATAAAAAAGGATGAAAATTAATGACCTAAGCTTTTATCTGAAAAAGACTGAAAAAGAGGCACAGATTAAAACCAAAAAACATAAAGAAAAAATAACACAAATCAATGATAAAAAGCAGACATGCAATAGCAAAATTCAATGAAAGCAAAAGCTGGTTGTTTAACAAAATTAGTTAAAACTGATAAACCCCAGCAAATCTGATTAAGGAAAAAACAGGGTGAGAGAGAACCCAAATTACCAGTATAAGGATTAAAAAAGTCAACACAAGAGATCTGACAAACACTAAAGATCATAAAAGGACATTATAAAAAACTTTAGCCTAAAAACTCTAACATTTTAAATTAAGTTAAATTTAATTGATACAATTTATCAAGACTGAAGAGAAGAAATTAAAAATCTGGAGCGCCTGGGGGGCTCAAGAGGTTAAGCCTCGGATTCTTGATTTCAACTCAGGTCATGACCTCATGGCTCATAAGTCCCAGCCTGCATAGGGATCTGCACTGACAGCTCGGAGCCAACTTGGGTTTCTGTCTCCCAGCCTGCCCCTCCCCCACTTGCTCTCTCTCTTTCAAAAAAAAAAAAAAAAAAAAATCTGGATACTCCTATCAGATATACAAGAAATTTAATCTGTATTTAAAAATACTGCTACAAAGAAAAATCCAGGCCCAGATGGTTTCACTGTTATCAATGAATATTCTTCCAAACATTTAAAGAAGAAATAACATCAACCATAAACTCTGTCAGTAAATAGAAAATGAAGAAATACTTCCCATCTGGTTTTATGCAGTCAGTATAACCTGGATACCAAAACTTGACAAGAGCATAACAGGAAAGGAAAATTACAAAACAAATAGTCTCATCGACATAGATAACAAAAAATTCTAAACAAAACTTAGCAAATTGAATACAATGGTATATAAAAAAGAGCATGAGCAAATGGAGTATATTACAAGAATAGAAAGTTGGCAAAATATTTTAAAATTAACTTGTGCATATTAATAGGATTTTTAAAAAATCACATGACCACCCACACTGCTGCAGTAAAAGTATCTGATAATATTCAACACTTCTTTTGATAAACTAGGAGTAAAAAGCAACTTCTTTTAACCTACAAGAATTATCTACAAAAACAAACAAACAACAATAACAAAATCTTAGGACTTACATCATATTAATGGTAAACCAATGACATGACAATTCACTAAAATAGAAATAAAAACTGGAGGGGCTCCTGGGCAACTCAGTTGGTTGAGTGTCAGACTCTTGGTTTCAGCTCAGGTCATGACTTCATGGTTCCTGGGTTCAACCCCTACATCAGGCTCTATGCTGATGGCGTGGAGCCAGCTTGGGATTCTGTCTCCCTCTCTCTCTGCCCCTCCTGTGTCTCTCTCTCAAAATAAATAAAGTTAAAAAAAAAAGAGAGAGAGAAACTGGAAAGGAAGAAGTTAAAAGGTCATCATTAACAAATGGGATTTCTCTACACAGTAAAAGAATAAACATGTGAATTTGCAGTCTCTTGACAGAAGATCAGTGTGCAAAAAATCACTGAAACTGAATTTATTCATTCATTCACTGAAATAACTGAATTTCTGCATACTAGCAAAAGCCAACTAGAAAACAAATTTTAAAATAACATATATGACGACTCCAAAAAAAGCATCGAATAGTTGAAACAAAGTCAAAAGAAACATGTATAAGACCATTACATTGCTGAGAGAAAATTAAGACAACTTAAACAAATAGAAAGATACACCTATGTTCATGGATTCAAAGAATTTGCAGGGTTATCAATTCCCCTCAAATTGGTCTACAGATTCAATACAATTCCAGTGGAGAATTTTTTTCCAGTACAAAATGGCACACTCATTGTAAGGTATATATAGAAATGCAAAACCTGGAATAGCCAAGGCAAACATTAAATAGAACAAAACTGGAGAAGCTTACTTCAAGTATCATAATCTATGGTTAGTTTACAGAAGAGTATTATATGTGGCGAATCTAGACAAACAGATCAAAGGAACAGAACCAAATAAAAGAGCTACACTTATATGATTATCTGATTTATAACAAAGGTTTTAATACAGTTCAGTAGGAAAAGGCTAGTCTTTTTACTAAATGGTGCTAAGTCAATGAGATATGCATACTGGGAAAAAAAAAACCTCGACCCATAACATCATCAAATATAAAAATTAATTTGAGACAGATTACAGACAAACATATGAATGGTAAAGTAATAAAACTTTTAGAAGAAAATGGAGACTATCTTCATCACCTTTGGGTAAGGCTAAAATATTAACCCTAAAAGACTGCTCAATTTGATTTTACTGAAATTAAAAACTTCTGTATATCAAAAACACCATTTTTAAAAAGGCAAAAAACCCAGACAGGGAGCAAATATCATATCTAGATACTAATATCTACATATGTGTCTGGAAAAGGCACATCCAGAATATACAGAGAATTCCAACAAATCATTTAAAAAAAGACACACAACAAAAATTAGGCAAAAAACATGGAGATTTCAAAAAAGAGGATATCCAATTAGCTGATATGAAAAGTTCATCATCATTTGTTATCAGGGAATTGCCAATTATAAGACATATTACCATAAAATCACCACAGTGGCTAAAATTACAAAGACAATACAAAAAGCTAAAAAAGATGTGGAGCAAGTAAAACTGTCAATCACTGCTGGGGAAACAATAAATTTACACAACCACTTCAGAAAAGTGTTTGGCAGTACCTACCCCTAAGATTCAGCAATGTTAACATAGATATATATGTCACAGAAAGAGCTGCTTATGTTCATTAAATGATACATACAAAGATATTCATAGCAGCTTTATTCATAATATCCCCAAACTAGAAACTACCTAAATACCAACCATTAAGAGAATGAATAAATTGTGGTATATTCATACAATGGGACACCACACAGCAATGAAAAGGAATAAAATACTGATACATGCAACAACATAAATAAATCTCACATAATATTAGTGAAAAAGACAGACACAAAAGATGTATGATTCCATACATGTTATATGATTCAATTTATATTATTCTATTTTATGAAGGCCAAATACAAACAAAACTAAGTGGTGATGACAGAGGTAAGAAAAATAAATCTGTAGGGCACATATTTAAGCCCAAGTAGTGGTTGCACAGGTATATACATACGTAGAAATACATCACATGGTAGGCACACATGCACTCACATGCAAGTGTGTGTATCAATCAATCAAGGCCAGAGAGGATGGGATCAAACAAAAGTAGATTGGCTTTTTACAGAAGTTGGGGCACTTTCTCCAACATAAAAAGAAGGAAAACAAGGTGGGTTCAGATACTGGTAGTTTTGTCAGTTTGATGGTGGGAAAACCAGGGAGCCAATGCTCCAGGCTATTTTCTCAGTCTCAGGCATTGAGGACATGAGCAGAGACTGGGAACTCTCAGCGTGGAGCCAGCTGGTAAACGGAGAATTGGTTACAGATGTCTTAGTATCCTACTGCTGCTGTAAAAAACTACTATAAAGTTAGGGCTTAGAACAAATTTATTATCTTACATTTCGAACTATACTACAAAGCCATAGTAATCAAAACAATACAATACTGGCATAAAAAGAAGCACACAGATGAATGGAACAGAAGAGAGCCCAGAAATGAATCCACACTTATATGGTCAATCTATGACAAAGGAGGCAAGAATATACAATGGAGGAAAGACAGTCTCTTCAATAGATGGTGTTGGGAAAACTGGACAGCTACGTGCAAGCAAACAGCCTTAACAATATTTTTCTAGATCTGTCTCCTCAGGCCAGAGAAACAAAAGAAAAGAAAAAAAAATAGGACTACATAAACTAAAAAGCTTTTAAACAGTTAAGGAAAACCATCAACAAAATTAAAAGGCAATGTGCTAAATGGGAGAAGACAATTTACAAATGATATATCTGAAAAAGGATTAATATCCAAAATATATAAAGAACTCCTACAACGCAACACCAAAAAAAAAAAAAAAAAAAGTCCCACAAATAATCCAATTAATAAATAGGCAGAGTACTTGAGTAGACATTTTTCCAAAGAAGACACACAGGTGGCTAAGAGATTCAAGACAAGATGCTCAACATTACTAATCATTAGGGAAATGTAAATCAAACCCATGAGATATCACCTGATACCAGTCAGAATGGCTATATCACAAAGATAAAAAAGAATAAATGTTGGCCAGGATGTGGAGAAAAGGAAGACCTCATGCACTATTGGTGGAAATGTGAACGGGTGCAGCAACTATGGAAAAGAGTATGGAGGTTCCTCAAAAAACTAAAAACAGAAATACCATACAAACCAGTAAATAACCACTTCTGGATATTTACCTGAAGAACACAAGAACACTAATTTGAAAAGATATATACACCCTTGTTTACTGTAGCATTATTTACAACAGCTAAAATACGAAAGCAATCTAAGTGTCCATTGATAGACAAATGGATAAAGAAAATATGGCATATATATATACACACACACAATGAAATATTTATTATTCAGCCATAAAAAAAAAAAGTGCAATCATGCCATTAGTGACAACATGGATAGACCTAAAGGATATTATGTTAAGTGCAATAAGTTACAAAGACAAATACCATATGATTTCACCTATATGTAGAAGCTAAAAAACAAAACAAAGGAGAAATCGATTCATAAATACAGGAAATAATCTGGTGGTTGCCAGAGCGGATTGGGGTTGTGGGAGGGGTGATGGATGAAATAGATGAAAGGGACTAAGAGGTACAACCTTTCAGTTATAAAGTAAGTAAGTCAGGGAGATGAGAAGTAAAGCATAGAGAATATAATTAATGACACAGTAGTAACTTTGGTGACAGAGAGCAACTAACTATACTTCTCATGCTGAAAATTTTGTAATGTATAAACTGTTGAATCACTATGTTGTACACCTGAAACCAATATAATATTGTATGGCAACTATACCTCAATAAAAATTTTTAGAAATTTATTATCTTAACAGTTTTAAGGTCAGAAATCCAATATAACTCTCACTGTGCTAAAAATCAAGGTGTTGGTAGGGCTGCATTCCTTTCTGGAGGCCCTAGGAGAGAATCCTTTCTATGTTTTTTTCCAGCTTCTAGATGCTGCAAACATTCCTTGCTTTGTGGCTCCTTCCTCCAACTTCAAAGCCAGCAGCACTGCATCCCTCTGACCATTCTTCCATAGTCACATCTCCTTCAGACTATTTCTTCTGCCTTCTTCCACTTTTAAGGGCTCTTGTGATTACACTGAACCCACCCAGAATATCCATTCGGGGTCCTTAATTACATTTGCAAAGTACCTTTTGCTATGTAAGGAAATACAGTCACAGGTTCAGGGAACTAGGACACTAGACCGCTTGGTTGAGACCTACCATCTACCACACCAGGATACCAACACACTAAACTAGTATTTATCATAGTGTGGTCCCCAGACCAGGAGAATGGGCATCATCTGGCAACTTGTCTGAAATGCAAATTCTCGGGCCAAACTCAAGATTTATGTAATCAGAAAAGTGGGGAGTTTCACTCAGGAATCTGTGTTTTAGCAAGTCGTCTAGGTGATTCTGAAGCACAGTAACATATAAGAACCA
The DNA here is from genome assembly GCF_022837055.1 of Prionailurus viverrinus. Taxonomy (NCBI): domain Eukaryota; kingdom Metazoa; phylum Chordata; class Mammalia; order Carnivora; family Felidae; genus Prionailurus; species Prionailurus viverrinus. Next base: position 86,039,135 of record NC_062570.1, read on the forward strand.
CTGCTCTAAGCTGTTAGGGTGACCGATGGCCATAACTACCCTTGTGCAGCTTTGCTCATCTAGTCATTTACTGCTGTGTCATTTAATTTATCATATTCCATGTGTGCTGTGAAAAAAAGATGGGAAACTTTAGCATAAAGAATTCTTACTCTATATCAGAGATGGAATTTGTTGGTTTTCATTCTCTATCACATTTGCTTTTTTCAGAAATTGATTCACCAATGTAGAGACTAAATTCCTTTAAAGGAGAGCTTATGTACTCTATCAATTAACAGAAATAGAAATGTGAGGAAAAAAGAAATGAAAAATTAAAAATTGTGACTGTCACATATAGGAAAAGAAATATACAATAAATACTGTAAATAAAGTATACAGTATATAAATTAAAGCTCCATATAATACTGGCATAAAGGTACAAAGTTGATATCTACTTTCAACAGTTATCTACATTATAGATAAAAAGATTTCTTCCTGGGGCACCTGGGTGGCTCAGTCAGTTAAGTGTTCCACTTCAGCTCCAGTCATGATCTCATGGTTTGTGAGTTTGAGCCCCACATAGGGCTCTGTGCTGATGGCTCAGAGCCTGGAGTCTGCTTCGGATTCTGTGTCTCCCTCCCTCTCTGCCCCCTCCCCAAATCATGTGTGCGTGTGAGTAATTAAAAAATTTAAAAAAAAATTTCTTCCTATAACACAAAGTTAGAAAACACTAAGTGGGATACAGGTAATAAGGGCTTCTTTCACTACACATAAGTAAACCTCCAATACCAACCAAAATAACAACTACGTAAATGGTACTTATTGCTGTGCGCCAGGCTCTAATTACATATATTAACTCATTTAGTTCTTACAATAACTCTATGAGAACT